>NW_011491255.1:16367-19451 GCF_000754665.1 Bison bison bison | reverse complement strand
CCCATTTCCCTGGTCCCACACATAGTAAGAAGAGAGCCTCTATTAGGTCTTGATTGTCTCCCAGCAAAGGACACAGGCCATTTTGTGAGGGGGGCCTCCTTAGTATCAGGGCGAGAGGGCTTCGATTGGCTAGGGGAAAGAAAATTGAATTTTCAAATCCACAAACCTCAGGAGAACAGAGTAATCAAATGCCACTTACCTTGGCCCTTCTAATATGGAGAATAAAGAAGCCAACACTGAGATGCTCTGCCTCGTGTCTCCATATTTACTCCACTTAGAGAATAATTAGTGTGAATAGATGACTCAGGAGTGAAATGTGCTTCTTCACCAAAGATAGTGCATTTTTCATGAAGTTACAATATACCAAAACTTGAGTTATAAACAAAATTTCCAGTTGACAAGTGAATCTTACTAAAGGGTTTTATATCCAGCAAAAGAGCTAGCCTGGAGGGAGCAAGCTTTCATGGAATGCTGGCACTTCTAAATTCTGTTATCATATCATCTTTGGACAAGATGCTCAAAAAAAACTCCTGCAGGTTGCCCTGTTGGTGAAATACACATGTAAGGACAGGTAGGACCCACTACGAGGCCTTTATTCAACTGGTGTTGGCACGGTCATGAGAGGGTGAAGATGATCAAGAATTCACTGAGACTTGGGAAGCCATGAAGGATTCATGATCAAAAGGGAGCATACAATGGGGTAACAATAGGGAGACCAGTGGCCCAAAGAAGAGGCCAGAGCTATTGTCCTGATGAGAAATAAGAGGTCTCCAGTGAGGCTATAGTTGCAGGAAGAGTGAAGAAGGAATGGACATGTACCGTGTCCAGTCTGCTCTGCACTCCCTCTTCACTGGGGTGTGAAGTCAAGCCTCGTGGGCAGCTGCAGGATGGATCCAGAAACATGTGATCCTGGAGCCCAGCTTTTGCTCTTTTCTCCTCTGCACAGAGCTGGTTACCTACCGGCACTGTCTCATACCCAGAGCAGTCAGGCTCTCAGACTCCACAATCAGACCCAGATATTTAACCCAGTCTGTGTTTATTGAGTGGCTATTAGGTGCCAGACACCTGAAGCAAATTTCTTCCAGTATCTGCCTGTCAAAATTCAAATCCTGCACCCATCATGTCCAGCACAGGCCTGCCTTATATATGCATCAAAAACAATGATTTCTCCTGCCAATGCAGGAGAGACACAGGTTCAATCCCTGGTCCAGGAGGATTGCACATGCTGCAGAGCAAATAATCCCATGAGCCGAAACTACTGAGCCTGGGTTCTAGACCCTGGGAACTGCAAGTTTTGAAGCCTGAGTGCCTAGGGTGTGTGCTCCACAAGAGAAGCCACTGAAGTGAGAAGCTCGAGCACCATAACTAGAGAGTAGCCCCCACTCATTGCAACTAGAGAAGGCCTGCAAAGCAGTGAAGACCCAGCAAGCCAAAAGTAAACAAATAATTAAAAGCTTTTTTAATGGATTAAATTAAAATGGGAGTAGCCTGATACCCCAAAGCTAGGGAAGATGTGTTGCCATACCTGGGTGTAGTGTCAGAAATTCAGGCAGGCATCCAGGTGTTGTGAAATGCTGAGTGCCATTTTCTCCTCTTCAGCTGCAATCCTGGCTGTGTGTGCATGCTGCCAGCTGATAACTCAGCCTATAGGATATGATATAAGCCTCTTGCTGTTTCACTCATTCCAATGAACTCTATTTAAATGCTGTAATTAAGCAAATCATTTTTATATTTGGGCAAGTGCTCTCAGGATATGTCTCTTTAATTGATTTAACCAATTCTGTAGGTATTGATTTTTAACCATCTGAATACCCTAATGGTGAGTTCATTTGTTCATAGAGGAGTTTCTCTTTTGAACTTAGGCAATCAATTCAATTTACCAACATATGCCATTAGATAAAAGTATGGCTAGGTCTCGCAGAGCAGCCCCATGAAAAGTTAAAGATAAAACATAGAAATAGAAAACCAATGCAGTTGACTGCTCGTCTCTTTTTTTCCATGAAGTATAATATCTAGTTATTTGAAATTATCTGAATGGTTGACTTTTCATTTTTTAATCAAGAAATGTAATATATAGACGCAACTTGGGTGTATCTGCTAGTAACAAAAAACAAACATATAAACAGGGAATGTAAAAGGCATGTAGAGCAATAGTAATAGAATCACATTTTATGCTTCACTGACAGTATGGTTATTGATTAAGAAGATAAGCAGTCCCCAACTCTGTAGCCTTGCAAAATGAATCCATGGCTTCAATCGTTCTAGGCCTTCTGCGTGCTTACTTTTGACGAACAGGAAACATACTGCACTGAGTTTGTTTTCTGTCAGTCTCAGCGGGTATAATGGCATAAGTCTGGATATAAATATTCAGCTCATGCTTCTTAAAAGCCCCAAAAGATCCTCTAAATATTTTTGTGACTATAATATACATGTCTATTGAACTAGAATAACACAGCATGATATTAATAACTAGGGCAGGATTACCTTACCAAAGAATTTTGACAAAGTTCAATCAGTATATAGCAGATGACTAGCAAAATTTCCTAAGTGCTTTCTAGGTAGATTTGTCTCCCTAAAGAAATATGATGTTCTGTCTACACAGGAGGATGGGACTCAATAGAGAGCCACCTTCCTTCCTTCCTTTTTCTTTCATTTTCTCTGTTTTTTCATGAGAACTACATTTGATGGTTCATGTAATTCAGAGTGGTCCTTGAGTCACTTCAGCTTTGGTGCAGCAAAAGGATTCTCTACCTCACAGAGAGACAAGGCCGTTCTTTTTAGGAAGTTAGATTTAATGAGGGAGCAACTTAAGCATGTCCTTAGCCACATCATTCCTCCTGAGGAAATAAATTTGCTGCTTAGCAGGATACCACCAAGAGTACAACACTGGTAATGATGGAAGAATTAGGTCATGAGCACTCCTTGGAAGGAGACAACTTCTTCTCCCTGGGAATATAATTTCTTGAGCTCCTATATCATGGAGGAAGTTCATCCCTGGAGCTTCCCAACCTCAGGGTCAAATGTTAGTGCAAAAGCAAAGAGCCTTCCTGATGGAGTAAGGTATGAAAGGAAAGGAAGTGAACA
>NW_011491255.1:13151-15300 GCF_000754665.1 Bison bison bison | reverse complement strand
AATTAGGAGTAAGAGATTAACAGATACACACTTCTATATATAAAACAGATAACAAACAAGGACCTGCTGTGTAGCACAGGGAACTCTATGCAATATCCTGTAATAAACTATAATTAAAAAATATCTGAAAATAATATATATCCGAACCACTTTACTGTCCACCTGAAACTAAGACAACATTGTAAATCAACAATTAAAAATTCAGTTAGTTAAAATAAAAATGTATGCACCAATACCAATTCCCATGTGGAATGCAGTCACAATCAAGATGCACCTTTTTGCTTAGTATGCTGTGTTTTCTAGAACACTGTCATTGATGTTGGCTACTCACAACCACTCTTGGTGTAGACAGGGCAGGAATGATGGTCTTCATTTTTAAAATGAGGAAACTGAGGTTCACTGGTGTTAACTGCATCACCAATGTCATGATGATGGAAATGTCATGATTAGGAAATGGCAAACCTGGTAATAGAACCCAGGTTTGTGGATTTCTAGCACAGCATTCTTTCCACATATAGCTCATTGCCTCTCATTGCACCATATTGGACTATGGTTTTTAACATCTTAATTTATCATCCTATCTTAGGCTAGAACTTCCTTGATGGAAAGATAAGTATCATGTTGGGGAAACATGACAGCAAATAAGTAGAATATAGGTTTTAAAAAGCATATAGACATTACAAATTAAAGCAGCGTAAGTGTTAACTATCTAACCTCCATTTTCCAATCAGTTTAAATTACTTTAATGTATGTTTTTAAACTCAAAATTAGCTGTAATCCCAATATGTAATCCTCTTAATGCTCACTGACTTAACACTGTATCATTTCACTTTGACTTCCCTCGTCTTTTCCTGTCCCAAGATTTCAAAAGAGGAATTTTCTCCTTGTATATTTTGTAGACTTAATTATTTTCCCTTAAAGTATTTTTATTTGCCCTGAAGTATTAATGTATATTTTGCACACAAATAATTCACTTAATTTTTCTTTGTAGTCTCTTAAGAATTCCTTATATTATATATAAAACAAAGTCAAAATACAGTGAAAGTGGAGAACACAAATGATGAGCTGTTTCTCGTGCCTGGAAGACATTCCCTGCAACCATATCGTTTGGAGATGAGCACATGGGAAGATGACAGGAGAGCATCTGACTAGAGCTGTGGGGACTCTGAAATGATCTTGGGTTAAATACTAAAGGGGAAAAAAAAGAAAACCTCTGAGCATAGATATTTTCCATCAATAGCCAAGCAACCCAGAAAAAATTAATTTGAATGAAGTTATTTTCCTATAATGGCTGTATAAAAAGACATATGTTTGAAAGAGACTGGCCTTGAACATGATTATGTACCTCCTGATCAGAGGGAAATAACTGGGTCTAATTGAAAGTCCTGATGCACAGAGAAGAGAGGACATTTTCAAAAGCATGTCACTGAATCAAAGCTAGGTTAAGCAATGTCACTTTGATTTTTCTCCTTCCCATCTCCTGCCAGTGGCATGCTCAGCCCATCACATCCAGCTTGCTTTAAAAGGAAACCACAGGGACTTCCCTGACGGTCCACTGCAGGGAGCACGGGTTCCATCCCAGGTCAGGGAACTAAGATCCTGAATGTCCCGTGGCACAGCCAAAATAATAGTAATAAAAAAGGAAAACCACTGGAACCCCATGCCCATTATTTCATGGTAACCTTTCTTCTTCAGGAACAGATTAGTTTGGATTTTAAGGGATTTGGAAAAGTAGATTCATGTGATTCCCACAATGGCTTCTCTTCAGCCCACTGCCATGTCTTATTCCACAAGCTGGGAGTGGGGGAGAAAAGGTGGTAGAGAAGGCAGACGTGGGTATGCAGCCTGGCTACATTCTGTAGTGATAGTCAAGGTCTTGCCCCTACTCCTTGCCAGACACTGGTTCTTCCTTTCAGCACCCTTTAAGGGATTGCTCAGAGATAGGCATTCATATCTTAAACACTTGTAAGAGATGACGGGCCAGCCAGACACTGTCCTTGTTTCCTCATTTTCACCTGTTACCTCATTCCCTCACTTTCTTGTGATTCCACCATTTGTGAAAATTCAACCTCAGGCACAGATGGTGAGAAAATAACTTTTGCCTATCAAGCCAAAGTGAAAAGTGAAAGTGTTTGTCACTCAGTCATGT
>NW_011491255.1:11397-13051 GCF_000754665.1 Bison bison bison | reverse complement strand
GGTCCATGGAATTCTCCAGCAAGAATACTGGAATGGGTTGCCATTTCCTTCTCCAAGAGATCTTCCTGACCCAGGGATTGAACCTGGGTCTCCTGCATTGCAGGCAGATTCTTTACCCTCTGAGCCACCAGGAAAGAAAAAGTACCCAAATATTAATGGATATTTATCTAACAATAGAATCTGAGACTTAATGGAAGAAAAGGACTTGGATTTCCAACAATAATGTCTAAACTGAGGAAATATTTCATCGATTTCAAACAAATTGCTTCCAAGTGCTTGGGTTGTTGTTATGGATTGAAAGTTTCGATATGCTTATGCACTGGTCACTCGGAATGTCAATCCAATGTTAGATTATAAATCGTCTCTGTTACACATGGTTGCTTCTGCCTTCGAATTTGTAACAGTATTCTCTTCATCTCTTAGCCATCACCCACTCCAGGGTTCACAAATATAAAGGTCTCCAAGTGTATACCTTTTAAAAGGGTCTGAAGAACCTCGAGGTTGGCGAACCACTGCTTCAACGCTTACCATTCTGAATGTTATTTCTACAGTCTAAAAGAATCTGGGGGAGTACAAGTTTGGTTCTGATTATACAATTATGCTACAGAAGTATGAAAAAAATCATCACTAAAACCCTCCAGGTGCTTAAACAGTTTGATAGACTGTAGCCATTCTGCCATCAGCACCCCCAGCTGTGTTGCTTAGCAACATTTTAATTCCAGAAGAATCGAAGGAGATGCAATCCCTGTGGAGAGGGAAACAGAAATAAGAGGGCTGTTGACAGATGATCTGAGTTGTTTCTTCTAATATACTGTGAAGATCACTAGCTCTTTTCATGAATGATAAATGGACTGTACACAGATCAATGGGTTCAGCAATAAAGTGGGACCAGGCTCCATGTCTAAGGGACGCAGGCCGAGAGGCCCAGAGATTTCCTCATTTCGATGATTTGGTGTGTGTTTTCTTAAAGGTTCCATGGAAGGAAATTGATCGGAGCTGTCTGTCAGCTCTTGCCTTTTTGTGGTATCTACTAATAAAAATGATTTTAGAAATGGGTACTTTGGCCTTTCTATCACCAAGCAGGTGCAGCCAGGTGGCTGGAGCAATACAGCGTATAGAGTTTCCCATCCTAGATCTAAAAATCCCCAGATGTACCCATGACCATTCCCTCTGTGCTTCCCTCCCCATCCTGTCATAAGCCAAGCAGGTGTATGTGGAGGAGGAGGATATTTCTGAAATATGGTGTGTGTGCCTGCATGCTGGGTCACTTAGTCATGTCTGAGTCTTTGTGACTTCATGGACTGTGGCCTGCCAGACTCCTCTGTCATGGGATTTTCCAGGCAAGAGTACTAGAGTGGGTTGCCATTTACTCCTTCAGGGGATCTTCCTGACCCAGGGATTAAACTGGCATCTGTCTCCTTCATTGCAGGCAGATTCTTTACCAACTGAGTCACCTGGGAAGCCCCTCTGAAGTATTGGGAATGGCCAATTATATGAATACTTATCTCTTATCTCTAAGTCAATCACAATAAAGCTCCTTTAGTGTAAGGGATTTAAAATCTAACTTTCTAACACCATACACAAAAATAAACTCAAAATGGATTAAAGATCTAAACATAAGACCAGAAACTATAAAACTCCTAGAGGAGAACAT
>NW_011491255.1:9359-10396 GCF_000754665.1 Bison bison bison | reverse complement strand
GGTATGGGGAGGGAGGAGGGAGGAGGGTTCAGGATGGGGAGCACATGTATACCTGTGATGGATTCATTTTGATATTTGGCAAAACTAATACAATTATGTAAAGTTTAAAAATAAAATAAAATTAAAAAAATAGTAAATATGTAAAACAAAACAAAACAAAATAAAATCTAATTGGTTAGTATTATCCAGAGGTAGGAAAATATTGCATATTCACATAATTAGAGGGAAAGACTCTTCTGAATTATAGACATATAAACATACAGACAGACACAGAGAGCTTATAGTTTTCATTCTAAAATTTCAGTCCTAAGTCAAGCATAAACAAAGTTCACAGGTCCATTTCAAACACCTGGTCTCTCCTTAGTGGGTATACATCTCAATTTATTTGAGCTGAAAACACACAAACAGAAAAAAAGAAACAATAAACCAGAGTCTCTGTCCTCTTTTACCCAAGAGACAAGATCTCTGTAAGTCATCAGTCCCTTTACAGTGATCAACAGATGGTCAGACCAAATAGAAAGGCAAACCATGCAGAAAATTTAGGGGCGTCAGGAGGAAGGATGGACTGAGTCTCAGCATGTGGACGGCAGTGTGGTCCTTTTTGAAATTAGCTGTTTTCCAGAACATGAAAGGATGGAGTAGAGTGGGGGAGTTCTTCATGATCTCTGTTTTCCAGAAGCAGAGGGCTCAGGTTTAAAAAATATGGAAGGAAAAGATGAGAAGAGGAGGAAGGAGTCATGAGCCTAAGGGCCCACTCGCATGGGCACCGCTGAACTTCCCAGGCGACTGTGGCTATGCTTGCCTGTGTCTGAAAGCTGTACTTGGACTGGTAACCATGCTCCCCAGGAGACGGAAATTGCTTTCTGCACCTCCAGTCTGCTTATCTCCAGCAGCCTGCCTTGGTTAACTCCTCATGTTTCTGAAGAGCATTTTATATTGCTTATTGTTTTGGTAACTAGTTGCAAAGATTATGCCTGCTAATGTTGTCTAATTGCATTTTTTTCTTCTGTTCACAGGCTGTTGAAAAGGCAAAACCT
>NW_011491255.1:3480-9259 GCF_000754665.1 Bison bison bison | reverse complement strand
TATTTTTTTTATTAGTTGGAAATGTTAATTTGAATGGACTCCAAGCATGTGAAAAAGGTCATAAAAGAGACCTTGATTTTGAGTTCATCTCTATTCATGATGATTTAAAAACAAAAACCAAAACAAGCAAGGAAAAAAAAAAACCTTCAATGAGCAGGGACCAGCTTTTCAATTTTTCCTGTGGTCCTGATGAGAAAGTGCTCCAAGTTATGCCTGGTTTACATAAATTAATATGTGCCATCCATGAATAGTTGCCAAATACTATTATAATCATATTCAATGCATAGTACTTCAAGCCTTTGGGTTTTGCACATGCTAAAAAGATTACATTTTTAATTGCAAACCTTGGACCTATGACAGAGACGTAAGTGACTGAAAATGTGCCAAGTGATTTCCAGCCACGTGGGGAGCTTTGGCACCTCGGCATCAAGGCCTCGGCACTCTGTTAATGAAAAGCTCATAAAAATATATTTAACTGAAGGTTTTTCTAGCTAACAGAGAGCTATTTCCAAGGCATTTTATGAGACACTCTTAAATTATAAACAAGCCACACAGCAGTCTTTTAAATATAGTACATCCTGTCTCCTCCAGAAGGGAGACTTTGCAATTAAAGATGTCTGTCTTGTCATTTGGCTTCATGACATCTGATTACCATGTTATGATGCATACCAGTCCACCAGCATGTGGGCTAGGGAAGACCTGCTCTATTTGCTGGGTTACTACGGGTCAAGTAACATCACGTCTCTAGGAACTACAACGTGTTAATTTATGTCAGCCAACTTCCACTATAGTAGATACCAAATGCAGAAATAGAAGTGCATTGATTTATTTTTTTTAATTTGTAGCTTTTAATATAGTGTGTCTCCTGTGGATGGCATATAGTTAAATCTTGTTTTTTCCCCAGTCTGGCAGTCTCTGCCTTTTGGCTAGATTGTTGAATCCATTCACATTTAATGTTACTATTGATAGGGTTGGATATATATAGTTATATAGTTGGGAGTACACTGGATTTTTAATAGTTTCTGGGAGAATGGATCCGCTAATGCCAATGACAGAGGGCTGCTTGTGTTTTGTAAAAGTAATTAACTTTTCCAAATCACCAGGGTTGTGTTTAGCACACCATTAAATGTAAGTTCCAATTCATTTTTCCAAAAGGTTTTCTTTTGTACTTTGTGTTTAAATTTTGTTTTCTGAGGCCTCAGAATATTCCTTATCAGTTTTTTATAGCTTCTGGAGGACTATCTGTGGTCTGGAGATGTATTTTGCTATAGTTGTTTATGGGAGCATTTTTAGTAGCCCAATTGTTGTCTGGTTGTTTGTTAGGGGGTGAAATCGTCTCTGCAGCCTGATTTCTTTTCTGTCTATGCCTGGAAGGCTTCTCTACTGCGAGCCTGTGGTAGGCAAGCTCCGTGGATTAGAGGATGGTGCTAATGAGGCCAAGGCCAGAACTTGAGTCCCTCCGTGGGCCATTAATGATCTTCTTTCCCACAGTCCAACTGTACCCCTTTCTCCAGTCCACCCACAGGCAGATGCATGCCCTAGGTCACAAGGGTTGGGGCAGGGACTGGAGGAGTGTAAATCTGGCCCTCAGTGGGACAAACATCTCCAAGTTCAAGCGTGCCCAATAGGAAGTGAATCCCAAGCTCCATCTTTGCATGCAGAAGACAGCCCATTGGCAACATACAGGGCTGCGTTTAATCATACTCTAATGGCCAGGAAGTAGGACCAGTTTTCTGTCTATTCCTTGTGAGAATTCTACCCTACAGATAATTACATTTTTTATGAGTTCTGGTTAATTCACAGTACAGACTGTATCTAATGTCTATCACTTTAAGGAATGTTGTAAAGAGAAAACAGGAAAAGTAGAAGAGCCAAAGGATTACTAATAGAACATAAAACAAAATTTTATTTTTAAATATATTTGAAAATCTAATAATAAGCCTAAATCACAACCAACTGGTAGGTGTTTAAAATTGTCTTCTAATTAAGTAAGATACCACTCTCAGTGTGAGTCTGAGTGTCTTATTGTGTTTGGTACCTAATACCTGCTACCTAATTCAGTTGCCTAGCCACAACCGTCTGAGGACTCTAAAAAGAGAGGCTTCTTCAAGACCTCAGCTCAGGGACAAGAATCTCAGCTCAGAGAATGGTTCAATTACACTGCCTGATGGCAAAGCAGAAACAAGGCTTTAAAAAGTTTTGTGTATGGCAGTCCTCTTTCCGTTTCTAATATGTCTCAGTCAGACATAATGCACAGCTACCCGAAGTAGGGTTAGGGTTTGATATGCGTTTTTTTAATTAATAGACAAGTAAACAAATTGAGTGCGTCCTAGAAAGCAATCCTTTCAGGAACCTAGCCTGGAGGCTTAATAAGACCCTAGTGGAGCGTCAGGACTGAAGGGCTCTTGTGTTGTAACTGAGCAAGGTGTCCGTCTCTTCTGACTTGTGTTGTTCAGTTGCTAAATCGTATCTGACTCTGTGACCCCATGGACTGCAGCATGCCAGACTTCCCTGTCCTTCAACATCTCCCTGAGTTTGCTCAAGCTCATGTCCATTGTGTAGATGATGCCATCCAACCATCTCATCCTCCATCATCCCCTTTTCCTCCTGCCCTTAATCTCTCCCAGCATCAGGGTCTTTTCCAGTGAGTCGGCTCTTCACATCAAGTTGCCAAAGTATTGGAGCTTCAGCTTCACCATCAGTCCTTCCAATGAATATTCAGGGTTGGTTTTCTTTAGGACTGACTTATTTGATCTCCTTGCTGTCCAAGGGACTCTCAAGAGTCTTCTGACTCATGCCACATGTAAAATATTACCACATTGATACTAACTGCATTGCCTTTGACCAGTTATTGGCTTGATCTTGTATATGAGAATTAACACACAATCTTTTGTGGGAGCATACATTGGAAAGAATGTTCAGCCTTGTTGGAAAAGTGGAGGTCTAGAGGCGTTTACAACTCAGGATGAACACAGATAGGTACAGATGATCATTATGTGTGATTGGTGCAGAGTTTGGCAAGTGGTGGGGGAAAAAATTCAAGAGAAGACTATTTCATGAGATGTAAAAATTATATTAAGTTCAAATTTCAGTGTCCATAAAAGAAGTTTTATGGCACACAGCTACACTCATTTGTTCCCAAATCGTCTGTAGCTCCATTTGTGTTACAGTGACAGAATTGAGACTGTGCAAACCACCAAACCAAAAATATTCTTATCTGGCTCTTTACAGTTTGCTGACCCCTGCTCTGGCTAGTCAGGTAGGCAAAAGTGCACATGTAAGCTTTTCTCTGATGGTGAGTGTTAAACTATGAACCCTTTCTCTTTTTGCCCTCTAAAACACTGAGTGCTCAATGGCTCAGTCATGTCTGACTCTTTGTGACCCCATGAACTGTAGCCTACCAGACTCCTCTGTCCGTGGGATTTTCCAGGCAGGAACAGTGGAGTGGGTTGCTATTTCCTTCTCCAAAAACATTGAGTAGGTACTGTGTTTACTGAGCTCTCATCTTGTGTTCGGAACTTTCTGGGGCCGATGTATCACCTAATCCTCATTCAGAGTATAGAAACCACTCCAAATTCAAGATCTTTGAAGATCATCATGGATATGAGATCCATTCATGGGACAGTGATGCCTCAGAAACTAGTCAACACACAGCTACAGTATACTGATAGTTTTCCAAGTTGTGTGTAGATGGATATCTTGCAAAAGCCATTTTTTATAATTCTATTACTTCCCAAGATTTAACTAAGGCTGAGTAAGCTTTCAGTTCAAGTGAGGGTAAATGATTCACAATATTATTTAGTTTGCATATTTTCTTCTCTAAAGCTTCATCTCCTCCCTCCCTATTTCTCAACCACTTGTTTAATTTCTTTTTAATAACTTCATGGTTGTAAGCTTCTTTCATCACCATAGGGAGAGGGTGGTACATGTTAATTATACTCCATACAAAGGAGAAATTAAGTATATGCTTAGTGAATATAAGCACATAATGTACCTGGATACACTAATGACATTACCTTGAAGCATTCAGTATTATCTCTGAGGATAAGAATCAAAATTGTGCATTCTTAAGATCAGTGATCAGGACAAGAGATACTGGTGTACTTATCAGTCAGTTGGAACCATGCCAGTATCAAAGCTTGATTAGTATGTTCAAACTGTGCCTCTTTAATGTGTCAGAGAGACTTTCACTTGTATGTGAACATTCTGCAGCAATTATCTTCAAGCTTCGTTGTGGAAATAAGGCCTGAGAGATGTACAGATTTCTTTTACCATATGTGACTTATCACATACATTTTTTTAAAAAACACATTTCTGTTATTAAGACATATGTGATAGTACACTTCTGCAAATGTGAATTGCTTTTGGCTAAAAGCCATGCACTAATAAGTTGAGTTGAATCTAACCGAGGTTGACATCTGTTACCAAAAGAGAGAGAGAAGGGGGTGGAAGGAGAAGCAGTTATCAAGCATAAAATTCTTCCTTGCATTTACACGTTAACAAAGTTAAACAACGTGATGGTTGTCTTTCACAAATCAGGATCTGAATCCACTCTGCTTAGGAAATTACAGCTTTATTTAGGAACCTATCCATCTTACAGATACGGTGATTTCATTATTGAAAATGACAAATGGCCACGAAGATTTTCCTGACCATGATGTGTGTACATTATTCATTTATTCATCCAATGAATATTTATTGAGGATCTCCAGCATTCCGGGAACTGTGATAGATGCTGAGGGAATTAAAAATAAATCTGACACAGGTCTTACCCTCGAGGAGTTTAGAGTCCACGAGGAGAGATAGAATCGGTTTGTAAAGAACTAAATACAAGATAGAGAGAGGTTTGCTAAGTGGGGGACAGATAAAGTACATGGGAAGCTCTCAAGACAGAAGTGCTTCCAGTTATCACTATTGGAGAAGCTGGGGGAGGGGAGCAGAGGAAGAGACATTAGCACCAGGACTTCAGAGAGTGCTGGCTTGAGAAACTGGTGCTGAGGTGGCAGACAGTAAAGGGACCGGCTGGAAACTGAGGCTCCAAAGAAATGATGGCTTAGGGCCCTCAGAGCTTATCCAGATAAAAGAATGAGCTTGGTAGAGTTGGACAGCATTGAAGACCTCTACCTTTTTACTGGACTCATCATTAGTCCGCTAGTTAGTTATTAAGCATAAACGAATCACCCTTGGACCTGGGGTCTAATCCTGAACCTAACACTAGCTCATAGTATGAGACTGGATATGTCCCTTCCTTGCTATAGACCTCAGCGACATTATATATATGGTTCTTACACCTCTTGAACATTAGCCAAAGCTTGAAATTGTGTTTTACAGTGATGTTTATTTGAGGAAATACTTGATGTTAGTTTCATGGAGATGCATACAAGCACATGCATTATAAACATTACACATATACAATACATGTATTTATATACACACATGGACATATACACATAATACTTTTTCTGTTAATTTCTGCCTTATGCATTCATGAAATGAGGGACAAACCACATTGTTTAAGTTTTAAAGGAATATGTTAGATTAATATAGCTTCGAGGATGTTGGGTCGAGCCTCTTAGATGAGCCCTATGAACAAAGGTGATTTTGTGATTGGAGTCCATATCTCTTTGGTCGTCTTGGACACACACATCACAGACATGCAGAACATCCCCCTCTCTGGATGCTAAGGCCTTGGATTCTGCACTGTGTTCTGCTGAGTCAGGTGGGATTGTTTTCCTTAGGAACAAAAGGCTCCAGCACCACGGGGCTTTGGCAGACATTG
>NW_011491255.1:0-1637 GCF_000754665.1 Bison bison bison | reverse complement strand
ACGAGCTCTAGGGCACGTGGCATTTAGTAGTTGCAGCATGAGGGCTCAGTAGTTGCAGCTCCCGGGCTCTAGAGCACAGGCTCAGTAGTTGTGGTGCATGGGCTTAGTTGCTCTGCTGCATGTGCCATCTTCCCAGATCAGAAATCAAACCCATGTTTCCTGCATTGGCAGACAGATTCTTTAGCACTCAGCCAGAAGGGAAGCCCCAACTCAGTTTTTGAGATGTAAGACTTACACCTAGAATTTTAACATTACCATTCAGTGATCTTTCAGAAAACTTGAAAACTCAGAAGCTCATGGCTGGTCTGCTCAAGATTCCAACAAATCATGTCATGTGTTCTTTTACAAACATGAATTGTGCAACTATTCTGTGCCAGGCTCCGTTGATAGAGAAAGGAGTTAAGGAAAGTCTCTGCCAGGAAAGCTGCGCTCTCTGGGAGGAAATGGACCATCGTCACCATATAGAATACACAGGCTCTGCAACTGAAGCGCGGGCAGCATCCTCAGAGATTGGGATGCAGGAATCCCAGTGAACAGTGGGGGTGAAACCATTCAGAAGAGAACAACACTTGCAAAATGCATGACAACAGAAAAGCACATGCGTGTTTTGAGCAGCATCTGGGAGGTCAAGGCAGCTAAGGAAAGGAGGTGTATATCACAGGAGCAGGAAACACCAGGTTTACCAGAAGTATCACACTGCCAAAGACTGGGGCCCCACTTTGGGCATGGAGAGGATAGTAGCACAGTAGACACAATTGAGAAAATGCTAAAAGGATTCTTTAGTTCTAGAAAGTTAAAGGTGGGAATTAGTTAGGAATGGATTATAAGGCACCCTTTTAAAAATGTTTGCAGAGAAATAGACATCAAATCTTTCTGATTACATCAGGCTAATCCTATGTAAATCTGAGCTCCTGCAGGGCATCTCTGAGCCTCCAGCTGTTCCCTTGTGTCTTTATGGACCCTGGATTGTTTTTTACATTTGAAAAAAGATTTCACACAGTGCCTTTCACGTTATTCAAACATGTAGACTACAATGAAACTTAGTGTTTTTGGTAGGCACGACACATAACAGTATTATTCTAGCTTCATTTTCTGAATCTGTTCTACAAATATAAAAATTCTTTCTGAATGTATTTTTATCAATCTACAAATGTAAGCACAGTGGTGAAGTGGTGAAGTGAAAGTCACTCAGTCGTGTCTGACTCTTTGCACAGTAGGGCTATTTTTGTTTCTAGAGAAATGACACATGCCACCTTGGTAACATGCACAGGGCTCTGGACACTAAATCTATCTTCCATCTACCACAGCACACATTTAAAGTCAGGAGCCAGGGGTCATAAGTTATTTAGTTGACTACCAGATTGGGGAGACTGAGAACAGAGGAATGACTTACTTTGGCCCTGGAATGAAATAAGAGACACATAGTTTCTACTTTATTAAAGCTTTTGCCTAAACCAACAGCAGTTATGTAGAGAGTCGACATTAAAAAAAAAAAAAAGGTAAAATCACTCTTCCACAGGAAAATGTTTCCATTTGTACAATTTACAGCATGGCAGTAGATTGGGTGACATTATGATCCAGTTTTTACATGCACATACATTTATACACTCTGTACATCCATCTACCCTCATGGTCCA
>NW_011491254.1:27688-28007 GCF_000754665.1 Bison bison bison | reverse complement strand
CAAACATAGAAAAACATCTTCAGGAATTAAAAAAAATATTTCAAGAGAAAGTTGCAGGGAAATTTGCTGAAAGTGATTGAAAATATCACTGTGGAATCTTCAAGTTTAAAAGACAATAATGGAAGAGTATAAATTATATTGTTTTCTCACGATGACCGATGTTGAAATAGAAAAACTTCATGCAAATGGGCGTCATTTTCATTATCATTTTAATGTGCTTTCAGATATATGCAATATTCTTGCTGTATTACTAATGGTGTTCTTTCAGGCCTGCCATTATACCCATTGCCCTTAAATTGTTATTATAACTTAAAAAAAA
>NW_011491254.1:21802-23532 GCF_000754665.1 Bison bison bison | reverse complement strand
TTGGAATCAAACCTGTGTCTCCTGCACTACAGGCAGATTCTTTACTGCCTGAGCCACCAGGAAAGCATATATTATCTATGCTCAGTGGAATTAAGAAAAAACTTTGAAACAAAATAATAAAACCTCCAACAATTTCAAAATTAAGCACTACATCTCTATATAATCTAAGATTCATAAAGGGGAAAAAATATAAATAGGACATGCTGCTGCTAAGTCTCTTCAGTCGTGTCCAACTCTGTGCAACCCCATAGATGGCAGCCCACCAGGCTCCCCCGTCCCTGGGATTCTCCAGGCAAGAACACTGGAGTGGGTTGCCATTTCTTTCTCCAATGCATGAAAGTGAAAAGTGAAAGTGAAGTCGTTCAGTCGTGTCTGACCCTCAGCTACTCCATGGACTCCAGCCTTCCCGGCTCCTCTATCCATGGGATTTTCCGGGCAAGAGTACTGGAGTGGGGTGCCATTGCCTTCTCTGTAAATAGGACATAGGTACTGAAAATACATGTTAATGAAACTTGTAGAATGCAGCTACAGTGTAACCAGACGAGGCCAGTACCAAACCCAAGTTCAGCTGTTTGAAAGGCCAATACTAGAGAGACAAATGTTAGTGGAAGAGGAAGAGCTGTTTTATTCAGGAGGCCAACCACCTGGGAAGATGGGGAACTAATGTCCTAAGACCATCTCTAAGTTGCTAGTTAAGAGAGAAAGATTTTAAAGGTAGTCTGAGCGAGAGGGCTGCAGGGTACATAACTTCTGTGCAATTCTTGGATTGGTTGGCATCAAGAATGTATTTTAAGTACCAGGCATCTTCTGCAGTTTATGTGCTTGAGGTTATCAGTTTTCATCTAGTGGGGGGTCTGCTTCCTGTAAAAACATCTCAGGAATGTGTGTCAGATCTTTATCTATATCTTTCAGGGAACTGGGAGTTCAGTGACTCCTAGATAGCTGGCTTATAGTCTGAATTGTTACGTTTCCTGGCTCAATAGCTATTCTTTGTTTCTGTGTCTTCATATTTCCTAATCAATACCTCTTGAGACAGCCTTTTCAGACTCTGGTGAGGCCTGGGAGCCTAAGGCTTCTCTGCAAACATGAGGACATAGTGGGGGTTCTGTCCTGAAAAGGCCCCATAAGGTCCTGCTTGGTTATAATCCCCCCCATTTCTTTGATACTTCTCAATCCTGAGGAGGAAAAGGTACAGGATAAGAAATGGAATTTCTTGTTTCTAAATTTTAGATTGGGAGGTTGATATAAATTTAGAAAAGGAACTCAGTCTTAGGGGACTTAGTTTTAATCCTCAGTCCAGTTTCAATAGTAGTGTGTAGAGGCAATTAATAGCTGTAAAATATATATATATACTAGAAAAGCATAAAATGTTAAAAATTGATTATTTCTCTGCATAGCAGAGAAAGTAGGATATAAGTTATACATGACCAAAATTAATAACAGAAAGCAATATAAAATATGAAAAAAATCAACAAAGCTAAAAACAGACTTTTGAAAAATTTTAGTCCATTTTATATCACCTTGGCATAACTGATCAATAAACAGTGGAAGAAGGTTTAGTTCATTTCAGTTCAGTAACTCAGTCATGTCCAACTCTCTGTGACCCCATGGACTGCAGCACGCCAGGCCTCCCTGTCCATCACCAACTCCCAGAGTTTACACAAACTCAAGTCCATTGAGTTGGTGATGCCATCCAACCATCTCATCCTCTGTCATCTCTTTCTCCTCCT
>NW_011491254.1:15735-18965 GCF_000754665.1 Bison bison bison | reverse complement strand
AAATTAAATTACCTGCTCCTAATATATTCATTATACAGTGAGGGAGAAGGAATAGACAACTTCATTTGAGTAGGGGAAGGAGGAAGAAATTCACAGTTGTTTTTGGTCCATGATATGTGTAATAACTTACTAGAGAAGATTAGTATTGATTTTCTGCCTTCAGTAGGATAAGCTCTTTGTTGATGTGATGGATTAACTATATTAATTGATTTTTGAATATTGAACCAGCCTTGTTCATCTGAAATAAATCCCACTTGGTCATGGTGTATTATTCATTTTATTTGTTGTGGAATCAATTTGCTTATGTTATGTTGAGAATTTTGCATCCGTGTTCATTAAAGATATTGACCTGTCTGCAATTTTCCCTTCTTGTTGTATTATTTGCTTTTTAAATTAAGGCGATGCTGGCTTTATAGAATGAGTTAGAAAGTATTCTTTCTGCTTTTATTAGCTGTAAGCGTTTTTAAGGAATAGATATAATGTCTTCCTTAAATGTACGATAGAATTCACCAGTGGAAACATGTAGGCCTGGTACTTTCTCTTTTGGCAGGTAATTAATTAATAATTCCATTTTTTAATACATATGTTTTTCAGGTGATATATTCCTCCTAGTGCTAATTGTTGTAGCTGTATCTTTTAAGGAACTGGTCCATTTCATCTAGGTTATCAAACTTGTGGGCATAGAGTTGTTCAGAATATTCTTTTGTTATGCTTTAGTGACTTGGGAACAATAGTGATATTCTTGCTTTCCTTTCTGGTATCAGGAATTTGTGTCTTTTTTTGTTTGTTTGTTTTCTTTCTAGGTTAGCCTGGCTAGAATTTTATCAGTTGTATGGATCTTTTCAAAGTACAAGCTTTTGATTCTATTGCCTTTCTCTATCGATGTCCTATTTTCAATTTCAATCATCTGTTCAGTTTTTCCCCCTTTGTTCCTTTGTTTCAGGTTTATAATGCTCTTGTCCCTCTAGTTTTCTGAGGTGGAAGCTTAGGTTATTGTACTAGATATTTATTCTTTTCTAATTTATGTATTTATTGGTATATTTTCCCTTAAGCACTCTGTTTACCAAATCACAGAAATTTTGATAAGTAGTATTTTCACTTTCATTTAGTCCAAAATATTTAAAAATTTCTCTTGGAATTTCTTAGACTCACATACTGTTTACAAGTGTGTTATTTACTTTCCAATTATTTTGGGATTTTTCCAGCTATCTTTCTGCTATGTTTTAGTTTAATTCCATTATGATCTTATAGCAGATTTTGTATGATTTCTGTTTTTTAAAAATGTGTTAAGGTGTGTTTTATAATACAGAAAGTCATCTGTTTTATTGACTGTTTCATGTGAGCTTGAGAAGAATGTGTATTCTCCTGTTGTTAGATGAAGTGTTTTATAAATGTCAATTAGATCCAGTTGATTGATGGTGCTGTTTTGTTCAACTGTAACCTCACTATTTTCTGCCTGCTGGTTCTGTCAATTACTGATAGAGAGGTGTTGAAGTCTCCAACTATAATAGTGGATTCATCTATTTTTTTCTTGCAGTTCTATCAGTTTTGCCTCATTCATTTTGACATTCTCCTTTAAGCACATGCACATTAAGGACTGTTATGTCATTTTGGAGAAATGACCAGTTTATCATTATATAATTTTCCTTTTTATCCCTAATAATTTGCCAAGGAAATTGTCTGAAATAGCTGGCAAGCTTTTTTGGTTAGTATTACCATGCTATATCTTTCTCCATTTGTTCACTTTTAATATATGTGTATCTTTATATTTAAAGGTAATTTTCTTATACACAACATGTAACTGGGTCTTGTCTTTTTATCCACTCTGTCAGCCTCTCTCTTTCAGTTGGTGTGTAGAACATTGGCACTTAAATAATTATTGATATAGTTGAGTTAATATACACCATCTTTGTAATTTCTATTTCCTTTGGGTTTTATTTGCATTTTGTTTGTTTGTTTTTGTTTTTTTGGGGGGGTCTATTTTGCTTCTCTGATTTTAATTGAACATCCTCACGTAGCATGCCATTTGTGCTTCTTTTGAAGATTTTCTTGTGGTTGCCCTAGAGTTTACAATATTTGTACCACTTTAAGACCATTTTCAAATACCACTCCACTGCTTCAGGGGTAGTACAGGCAGCCTGACAGAGTATTTCCAATTCTTCCCTCTCACCTCTTACAAAATTGCTATAATTCATTTACTTTATCCATAAGTTATAATTACTTAATATATTATTGGTATAATTATTTTGAAAGTTATATGTTAAATAAAATAAGGATAGAAAAAGTGAACATTTTATTTTACCCTCATATATTCCTCCTTTAATACTTTTTGTTTTTTTACATGAATTTTAAATTTTGGCTTGTGTCCTATTACTTCTATTTGAAGAATATATTTTACTCTTTCTTGCAGGTCAGGTCTACTGGTGAGAAAATCCCTCAGTTTTTCCTTCTATAAGAAAGATTTGTTTCTTCTTCACTTTACGTTTTTTTTAAAATCTAGGTGAAATTTGTTACATGAAATAACCATTTAAACTATGCAATTCAGTGGTATTTTAGACAATTATATTTTGCAATGACCTCCTCTATTAAAATCTAAAATATTTTCATCACTTTAAAAGGAATTTCCATAGCCATTAAACAATCACTCATCATTCTCCCCGATCCCTGGCCCCTGACAACCACTAATCTACTTTTTATCTCTTTGGAGTTACGTAATTCTGGACATTTCATATAGCTAGAATCATACAACATGCAAATTTTATGTCTTGAGTCTTTCACTTAGCATGATGTTTTCAAGTGTCCTTCATTGTATTAATTCAGCATCCTGTTACTTTGCTAAATTCATTTGTTATTTCTAACAATTTTTGATGGACTCTTTCTATGTATAAGATCACCTCATCTGCAAACAAATGCAACTTTAAGTTTTGTTACATGCAATAGTTGAAGAAATAATCTCATCCTTCAAATAAGGGTAGTCTCCAAAGTTATTTATCCTAATGAACTAGGTTAATCCTAGTCAAGACACTTAGGAAGTAGCTGTCTTTCTCTTATGTTAATAAAAATAAGTTAGATGGTGCACCTAAACTAAGATGAAAGAAACAAAATCAATAAATCAGTTATCACAATATTTGAATAGGCTGTGTGTACATGCTGAATCACTTCAGTTGTGTCCAACTCTTTGCTACTGCATGGACTGTAGCCTGTCAGGCTCTTCTGCCCATGGGATTTTC
>NW_011491254.1:11189-14178 GCF_000754665.1 Bison bison bison | reverse complement strand
CGACTCAATGGACATGGGTTTGGGTGGACTCTGGGAGTTGGTGATGGAAAGGGAGGCCTGGTGTGCTGCAGTTCATGGGGTCGCAAAGAGTTGGACATGACTGAGCAACTGAACTGAACTGAACTGAAGAGATATATATTAATCTATTTAATTTGTATAAAACTTACAAATATTGGTTTTGAGCTTGGCTACAAATAAAAAGTTAAATATATTCTCCCAAACATAGATTTCTATAGGCCATATTCTCAGACCATAAAAAAATTCAGAATGGGAGAAAATAATAGCAAATGAAGCAACTGACAAACAACTAATCTCAAAAATATACAAGCAACTCCTACAGCTCAACTCCAGAAAAATAAATGACCCAATCAAAAAATGGGCCAAAGAACTAAATAGACATTTCTCCAAAGAAGACATACAGATGGCTAACAAACACATGAAAAGATGCTCAACATCACTCATTATCAGAGAAATGCAAATCAAAACCACTATGAGGTACCATTTCACGCCAGTCAGAATGGCTGCGATCCAAAAGTCTACAAGCAATAAATGCTGGAGAGGGTGTGGAGAAAAGGGAACTCTGTTACACTGTGGGCGGGAGTGCAAACTAATACAGCCACTATCGAGAACAGTGTGGAGATTCCTTAAAAAACTGGAAATAGAACTGCCTTATGATCCAGCAATCCCACTGCTGGGCATACACACTGAGGAAACCAGAAGGGAAAGAGACACGTGTACCCCAATGTTCATCACAGCACTGTTTATAATAGCCAGGACATGGAAGCAACCTAGATGCCCATCAGCAGATGAATGGATAAGCAAGCTGTGGTACATATATACAATGGAGTATTACTCAGCCATTAAAAAGAATACATTTGAATCAGTTCTAGTGAGGTGGATGAAACTGGAGCCTATTATACAGAGTGAAGTAAGCCAGAAAGAAAAAAACCAATACACTATACTAACACATATATATGGAATTTAGAAAGATGGAAACAATAACCCTGTGTACGAGACAGCAAAAGAGACACTGATGTATAGATCAGTGTTATGGACTCTGTGGGAGAGGGAGAGGGTGGGGAGATTTGGGAGAATGGCACTGAAACATGTAGAATATCATGTATGAAACGAATTGCCAGTCCAGGTTCGATGCATGATACTGGATGCTTGGGGCTTGTGCACTGGGACGACCCAGAGGGAGGGTATGGGGAGGGAGGAGGGAGGAGGGTTCAGGATGGGGAACACAGGTATACCTGTGGCAGATTCATTTCGATATTTGGCAAAACTAATACAATATTGTAAAGTTTAAAAATAAAATAAAATTTTAAAAAAATGTCAGATGTCAAAACAAAAGCAATGATTCAAAAAAGGGCATGATACCCTGAAAATAATTTTTTTCTACCAGAAGATAATGAATAGTCATCTAAATACCTTATGGATTAAGGCATAAATATATAAATTTTGAAACAAAATAGCATCATATAAAAATCCATTGTGTTTAAATAGAGTTCCATTTGGGCTTTTTAAGGCTGCATATTTCAGTGATGTAAGTGTACAGCTCATGTGTGATTAATCCTGTCCTTTCTGGGTGATTGCTATTATTTTATTGAATAGTCCTTGCTTCTCTAAGATAGGTATTAATAATCTTTCACCTAGCACAGGAAATGTACATCTGATCTATTTTGATAACCTTATTTATATAATGTGGGCATTATGTAAAACACTATTTAGAAATTACAGCTTAAAAATTATCACCTCAGGAGAGATAATTTCACTTTTTGAACAATCCAAATGTATAAAAAGTTCAAATAAAAAGCATACATGTTTAGATAAATTGGAAATTGCTTATATTTTGTATGTATATATTTTTGACACAAACTAATTTTTAACTGCCAAGAAACCAGTGATAGTTTAAATTTTAAACTTCGAAGAGACTGAAATGGTAATAAAACATCCTCCTCTCCCATTTCCCAAGTATCCAATAACTGTTGGAAGGTATGTGATGATCTGCACAATGAGATACTTTTGCACAACCATTTAAAAAATGATTCTGTATATTCCCTCAATTCACTCACAAATCACTCATCTTATGGAATAAAATGAAAGTGTCAGAATGGGACTGCTTCTCTTATGGGCTTTTACAGTAATTTATTTACTATGTAAAACATTCTTGTCCAAATAACAGGAAAAATCATCAATTAGAGGTTTGAAATCATCCTCCATGATGCTATATTCAGTAAAGAAACTAGGAACAATAGCCTTGACACTTGTTAAAAATCTGCATTCTTAAAACCTACATGCTTGGCCTTTTGAGACTTCCAGATGTGGTTGTGTTAACAACAAAGAATAAAATAGCTGGAAAGGTACATCTTACCATCTAGAGAAAGCTGAAAGCAGAGTGAATGGTATAAACTAGTAGGGATGCACTAACTTTTAAGATTGAAATATCATTTTAAATAAAAAATGCATTAGATGTATAACCTGTAAATAACATATCCAGTTAATGTCTATAAATGCTTTACATTTAAAAAATATTTTCTGGAAGAAAATATAGGTAGGTACTTCACTGACATCACTTTCCTTTTAGTGATGTTTTGTGGAGCTGATTCCAAAGATAAGGAAAACAAATGTATAAAATAAACAAGTGAAACTGCATCAAACTAGAAAGCTGCTGCACACTTAAGGATATTATCAACAAAACAAAAGCTCAGCCTACTGAAAGGGGGAAGATATTTGCAAATCATATATTCAATAACTGGTTAATATCCAAAATATATAAAAAACTCATACAACTCAGCAACAAAAAATAAACAAATGGGCAAAAAAGAATCTGAATATGCATTTTTCCAAAGAAGACATGCAAATGGCCAACAAGTACATTGAAAGGTTGTTGCTGAGCTGTGAAAGACACTGGGATTCTTGGCCTCCGGAGAAGAGGAATTCAATCTGGGGCCAGTGATGAGGCTTGATCACTCAGAGCTTTTGTGTA
>NW_011491254.1:6461-9591 GCF_000754665.1 Bison bison bison | reverse complement strand
TCTTCTTCAGTTTTGACACTGTGGTAATGATTTCCTCACCAATTCACTTAAAAATAGATACTGTCTTCAGTTATATCAGTCTAAAAATGTTGTGTTAAATGCATGTCAATATTATGCTTGCTTCAAAAGTAATGAAGTTAGTAAGATTGAGATCTCTAACATTGTAAGAGCTTCATTTATGATTTTCATGCCATGCCTGTGCCTGTGTTAATCAATTAGTCGTGTCCAACTCTTTGCAACCCAATGAACTGTAACCCACCAGGCTTCTCTGTCCATTGAATTCTCCAGGCATAAATATTGGAGTACATAGTCATTCCCTTCTCCAGAGGATCTTCCCTACCCAGGGATAGAATCCTGGTCTCCTGCTCTGTACATGGATTCTTTATTGTCTGAGCCATGAAGGAAGCCCTTTCAAGCCATACACGTCATTTATCTAATAATATCCCACTCCTTTAACCTTGAATTATTTGTTTAAGCAGAAACACAGCCCCCACTGAGTTCAAGCCTCATGAGCATTTTCATTCTCTGTGCATGTTAGGTTAACAGCCAGGTACCATAAAAAAAAAAAAAAATTCTACACAACACACTAGATTAATAGGGCCTATTGTAGAAATATTAAAGTAAAATCCAACACTAGTCAGGGTTCTCCACAGAAACAGAACCAGTATGTGTGTGTGTGTAGAGAGAGAGAGAGAAAGAGAGAGATTTTAAGAAATTGAAATGCATGATTTAAAGGACTAGCTAGTCTAAAATATCTGGGGCAGACTGAGAGTCTGGAAACTCTCAGGTGCAAGTTGATGCTATAGTTTTGAGGTAGAATTTCTTTTTCCTTAGGGGAAGCTTTGTTTTGCTTCTAAGGACTTCCAACTAATTGAATGAGACCCTTCCACATTATCATGAATAATATCCTTTGCTTAAAGTCCACTGATTATAAACGTTAACCACGACTGCAAGATACCTTTATAGCAATACAATAGATTAGTGTTTGAAGTTAGTAAGGTACCATAACCTAGCCAAGCTGATGCATTAAACCAACCATCACATTCTATCCCCTGTCAACTTGGCACTCCTTAACCATGTACATATACATATCCCTAACCATACTTAATCTTCAAATAAAGACAATAACAGTATTATACTTACACTTAGCTTCCCTGATGGCTCAGTGGTAAAGAATCCAGCTGCAGTGCAGGAGACATGAGGAGGGCATGCAGCTCGCTCCGGTATTCTTGCCTGAAGAATCCCATGGACAGAGGAGTCTGGGGGGGGGGGTGGGCTATATTATAGGCCATTGCCACCTATCTGGTCCTGTAGTAAAATTTTTGAAAAACAGTTCCACCATTCTATCAAGTCAGCTGCTTTGGGATTATGGGGAACATAGTAAGACTAATGAATTATTTGATCATAGATTCTATTACTACACTTCTTTTATTGTGAAGTAAATTCCTTGATCAAAAACAATTCTGTGTGGAACACCATAATGATGGATAAGGCATTCACTAAGCTCATAGCTGATAGTTGGCTGAAGCTTGTGTGGAAGGAAGGCATATCTATATCCAGTGTAAGTTTGTATTCCAGTAGGAACAAACGGTCATCCCTTCCATGATGATGTAACCATTGTAATCAACCTGCTACCGGGAATCTGGCTGATCTCCCTGAGGAATGCTACCACATTGGGTGCCATAGTATTGATCTCAGCTGCTGGCATACTGGGAACTCAGCATTCTGTCATTTGATGAGTATGTTTATTCTAGTTATGCACTCCTGAAGTATAGAAATGACCACAGGATAGCATGGGAACCCACTGCACTGACAGTAGGGATGGGTCTGAAGTAAAACTCCATTGATCACCTGGCCTCCATTAACCACTACTCTGAATGGTAGTATACCATAGTGACATTTTGGGTGACATTTCATTCTCCTGGAAATAGCATCAGTTCAGAACCAGTGTCCAGTAATCACCAAAGAAATTGTGTATCCTTTTCCTCCAAGCACAGTTACTCTGGTAAAAGGCCATATGTCCCTCTGGGGTAGGCTAACAGAAAAATTAAAAGTATCAATTTGGGGACAGCATAACAGGGTCTTTCTACGAGGGGACCCAGACTCCCATTCATTCAGAGAGCTCTGGGTCTATAAACTGGCTCACCTCTGGGGATTGATTGAGGGATCATCATTCTCTGTTTTAATCATTGAAGTTAGACTCTTTTTTCACTCCACGTAGAGCTCGTCCATGTGTACAGATAAAGTAAGAGGTTTGTAGATTGCCCATTTTTTTCTCTTTTAGGGATGCCATGATTAAATAGTCAATGCCAAAGGTAGGTCTTTGTGAGTTAGACTATTCTGACTATTTCATTGACTCTGCTTTCCATTATGGTAACCATTATATCTTATCTTTGGTGAATAAGTGCTACCACTTGGTGTCTACCATTTTGGGATTCAATTACCATCATTGTATGTAGGGATGTCGGTTAACCTAGAGCAGTTTTTGCTATAATTGCTAACCTTCAGAAAAAAGTAACCACAGAAGTCTTCAGAGATTACGTGGCTTCCCTCACAAGTTTATTTCTTAAACTTGTGGTGAAATGTTTACTTTCTGGACCCTCCTCAAGTGGGTGAGCATTTCTTACAGGATAAAACCAGGCTAACATTCCAACTTCCCATAGCCTTTAGATTCCTTATTCTATAGTATGCCAGTGCAATTCTGGCACTTCTGATTCATATATTGCAGGCACCTTTTAGTATATGTTTTAGCTAACCAACTAAACAAACTATTAAAGACCTTTCTAACCCTTGAGCTATAACACTGAATCCAACATCTCTTTAATGGGCCCATATCAATAAATTCAGGCTAAAAATAAATAAATAAATAAAGTCAGGCTGACCCAACTTTATGTTCCTTTTACCTGATACCTTTATTCTCCACTCTTACACGTATTCCCCACATTTCTGTCCATATACATTGGAAAGATCATTTAGTTCTTTTAAAACACACTTCCTCATGGGTCAATCATTTTACCTCACCTTTATCTTTCAAGTCCAGCTGGAAATCAGGTCTATTTACAGGTCTAGAAGCAAAGACAGTTAGTAGGCTGGATCCAGAGGAGAATCAGTACTGTCTTACAAAGCAATT
>NW_011491254.1:4605-5285 GCF_000754665.1 Bison bison bison | reverse complement strand
CTGATTTTAGAACACATACCATCCACCACATCTGCAAAATACCATCACAAAAATATCTAGATTACTGTTTGATTGAACTTTGCACTATAGCTTACCAAGTTAACACATAAAACTAACCATCTCAAGTGGTATATGAAAATTTATTGGATCTACACTACCCACTAGCCTGATTCACACAGAATTCTCTTTCTACACCTTAATTATATACCTTCTATGTCTTAACTTATTTGTAAAAATTTATTTAACAATCTTGTATTTAATTGTTTTTTTAACCCTAGTCAAAACTGTTTGTACAACATACTCTACACATTGCTTAATGTAGGCATAGCAGAATCTTTGTTTTCTGAGGATACATTATAAAATCCCTCTCCTTAATATAGTTTTCTGTGGGAAAGCATTTTAAAAAATACAAAAATATCTTTGAACAAAGATACTCATACTAATTTATAAAATTATTCCCTACCCAGGTAATCTTTCTGTCTTAATACAAGCATTTCTTCTTTCTCACTATATGTACATTATTAGAAGTCCCTCAAAAATGTTCTCACTTGTAAAGTCCTTTTGCATTACCTGTTAGTATTTCAATATATGAATAGTCATTATTTATTTACCCATTCTATTGCTGAAGGACACTTAGAATGATGTCACTTTGGGGCTATGGACATTACTGTGCATGCTTT
>NW_011491254.1:3306-4505 GCF_000754665.1 Bison bison bison | reverse complement strand
TATCAAGGAAAAACTATGTGAGGACACAGTGAGAAGGTCGCTCCTGTGCTAGTCAAGAAGAATGCATTTCCCAGAAGTCATAGCCTCCCGGACCTTGATCTTGGACTTTCCAGCCTCAAGAACTCTGAGAATAAAGTCCTGTTGTTTAAGCCAAACAGTCTATGATATTTTTTTTTTTAAATAACAACCTGAATGGAGTAAGTAAGACACAGCCTGAACTGACTAATACAGAAAACTGCAGTTGTGGAAAGGTGCTTGAGCTGGGAATTTGAAACCCTGTACTCATCCTTTTCTTTCCACACTTTCTTCAGTGAAATTACTGTTAGAATAGGCAGATAGCTAGATACTAATAGAGAAGGGGGGCACAGATCAAATGACAGGAAGCCATACAGCTTGTGAACAGCAGGGGTCCTTGCTCAAAGAAAAGCAAGAACCTCCAGACTGACAGGAAACCACATATTTTGGGTGACAAGGGTCCTGAATGCAGACCAAGAAAGGTGGGGAAAGATGGGAATCTTTGGTGTCCAAGTATAACTTGTTGCTCATTATTCTCTCATTATAATAAAATTAGCCTTTCAGATAAGAAGTATCCATCAGGCACTGATACCATGACAGTTCCATCAAGACTGAATAAGAACAAAAAGTCCTCCTTCCCTTGAGAAGGTGAAGTTGGGATGAAAATTAGGAAATATTACTTAAAGCCCCACCCTCCCCAGTGAAAATTACACCTGTTCATTTCTACACTCCCCATAACCAACTTCCCAAAGAATCTCAGGGCAGCTACTCACCTGAGTCTGTCCCATCTCCCCTTGAGAGTGTACTATAGCTCAATAAATCCTTGTTTGGCTTTCTTGATCCCCTTATCTTATCTCTGAATTCTTTCTGTGATAAAAACCTACTCTCATTAGTAACATGAGGAGTAAACAGCTTATCTCATTATACTTGTTGTTTGACCAAAATATTCTAAGGATTCAAATTCAGGTTAGCCAGAAACTTGCCTTTTATAAATATTTGACTTGAAGTATTCAATAGTGATGTTTTATATATCTCTATTGCACATTGTATCATAGACTTTTACCATATCTTTACCACTGGAAATAGCCATTAGTTAGGTTTAACCAACTAAGTATCAAAAATATTCCCCCAAAAAGTTTCAAAAAGTTCCAAAAAGCAAAACTTGAATTTTACAACTTCTGGCA
>NW_011491254.1:2217-2802 GCF_000754665.1 Bison bison bison | reverse complement strand
TTCTGGTGGGTGTGTTGTCATGTCATAGGTTTAATTAGCATGTCTCTGGTTGATTTAATATGGTTGATTTCCAGTATTTAGTTTTATTAGCCATTTCTAAGATGAATATTTTAAATATATATGAATATGTACATCTGTATATATACACATAGATAACTGTACCATATCTACCTCTGAATCAATTGTTATTCAGTTGTTAAGTCACGTCTGATTCTTTGTGACCCCATGTTCATGGAATTTTTCAGACAAGTATACTTGTGGGAGTGATTAGCCATTTCCTTCTGCAGGGGATCTTCCCCACCCAGGAATCAGACCCCAGTCTCCTGCATTGCAGGCAGATTCTTTACTGAACCACCAGGGAAGCCCAGTGCCTGTGCATATATGCAAATAAAAAGCATGTTATAAACTATGTATACACAAAAGTGCAAAGTGAAAAAGTAGCTAAGAAAATTTTAAATAATGAAACTAAATGTAACACACTAACACTATAAAATATAAAGATTTAATATATAGTTGCAGTAATAAAGGTAGTGTTATTTATATAACAATAGAGAAACAGTAGAATATAATAGAAAGTCCAGAAAG
>NW_011491254.1:0-306 GCF_000754665.1 Bison bison bison | reverse complement strand
AGAGTTGGACCATAAAGAAAGCTGAGCACCAAAGAACAGATGCTTTTGAACCATGGTGCTGGAGAAGACACTTGAGAGTCCCTTGGACTGCAAGGAGATCCAACCAGTCCATCCTGAAGGAAATCTGTCCTGAATATTCAGTGGAAGGACTGATGCTGGAGCCTCAATATTTTGGCCACCTGGTGCAAAAAACTGACTCATTGGAAAAGACCCTGATGCTGGGAAAGATAAAAGGTAGAAGGAGAAGGTGACGACAGAGGATGATATGGTTGGATGGCATCACCAACTTGATGGACATGAGGTTTA
>NW_011491253.1:7578-7852 GCF_000754665.1 Bison bison bison | reverse complement strand
AAATGCAAGCTGGATCCTTGAGTATGTAAAATCCCCTACAGGAAGAAATGGCAACCCACTCCAGTATGCTTGCCTGGAGAATCCCATGGTTAAAGGAGACTTGAGGGTTACCATCCATGGCATCACAGGGTGTTGGACACAAATGAGGTGAATGAGCATGCACCCACTTATGGATTAGCAATTCATGGGAAATAGATGGGGAAACAGTGGAAACAGTGTCAGACTTTATTTTTTTGGTCTCCAAAATCACTGCAGATGGTGACTGCAGCCATGA
>NW_011491253.1:3601-7349 GCF_000754665.1 Bison bison bison | reverse complement strand
TCCGGGAATTGGTGATGGACAGGGAAGCCTGGCGTGCTGTGATTCATGGGGTCGCAAAGAGTCGGACACAACTGAGCGACTGAACTGAACTGAACTGAATAACTACTTTATTATATTAAAACCTATGATTTTTTCATTGAAAAGTTAATTTCAAAAAGTATTTATATATTATTATTTCTATATCATTAGTTTGACAGCATAAGAAAGAATAATTAATCAGTATTTATATTTCTACCACAATTCAGCTGTTTTAACAATTAGTTAGCTACATTTTATTTTCATGTTTAATATCTCAAATTAAAAGGCTGAAAATCTGTGTAATTATATTTTGTAAATTGAATATTTTCCAGTATATCAAATGAAAAACATGAAATTTTGGAGACCCTTTAAACCCCATTTGTTATTTCACCTTACACAAGAGAATATCTAAAATTCTCAAAAGAGGTAATAAGAATGAAAAGGATCATTCAAGCAGATGTGTTTTAAATGGCTCCTCTTTTGCAAAAGGAATGGTTTAAAGACACACCAAAATAAGGCAAAATCTTAAGATAATGAAACTCAGAGGAGCTTAGAGAATGTATTTCAGAAAAATGTTGGATCACATACAATGAAACACATCTTCAGTTTTAATTTTGGATTAGAATTTAGACTAGATCATACTGCTATTGCAAAAATCACCCACTGAGTGAATACTACGCTGTGTGCTCCACAATCACCACCATCCCACAAAGTGCGGAAAGGCACAATTTTTTTTAGATTATTGAACTTTCATTTTTTCACACCTCCTTCACATGCAGCTGGAGTGGCTTAAAGTCTCAGTAATAGGTTTGATTCATTGCTGCCTTTATAAAGACTTGGTTTTCATATTTTTAGATTTTCACTTGCAGGGATAAAACATATTAAGAGTTTATATATTTCAGAAAGCACTTTACAGTACTATTGATCTTTTAAATATCTATTTATCTGTATTTAAAATGTCCTTCCATGGAAGCAAAAATGGTCAAGCAATGTATTATATTGTACTTATTATTTGTATATATATGTGTGTGTGTGTGAGAGTGTACACACATTTTAAATTTAATATTCTACATATGTATGCTTCTATGGTGACTGCAGCCATGAAATTAAAAGACGCTTACTCCTTGGAAGGAAAGTTATGACCAACCTAGATAGCATATTCAAAAGCAGAGACATTACTTTGCCAACAAAGGTCCATCTAGTCAAGGCTATGGTTCTTCCAGTGGTCATGTATGGGTGTGAGGGTTGGACTGTGAAGAAAACTGAGCACCGAAGAATTGATGCTTTTGAACTGTGGTGTTGGAGAAGACTCTTGAGAGTCCCTTGGACTGCAAGGAGATCCAACCCGTCCATTCTGAAGGAGATCAGCCCTGGGTGTTCTTTAGAAAGAATGATGCTAAAGCTGAAACTCCAGTACTTTGGCCACCTGATGTGAAGAGCTGACTCATTTGAAAAGACCCTGATGCTGGGGAAGATTGAAGGCAGGAGGAGAAGGGGACGACAGAGGATTAGATGTTTGGATGGCATCACCGACTCAATGGGCATGAGTATGAGTAAACTCTGGGAGCTCGTGATGGACAGGGAGGCCTAGTGTCCTGCAGTCCATGGGGTGGCAAAGAATGGGACACGACTGAGCCACTGAACAACTGAGCCACTGAACTGAAATTAAATGAATGGACTTCTTGCTGCCTAAGGTTAAGCCCCTGTGGTTAGTTTGTATCCACTGTGTGCCTAGAGGCATTTACAGGAGTTGGAAAAGTCTCTGTGGTTATTTTGTAGCATATATTGAGCTCTCCTGGTTGTGTCTGGGGTGGGCTTTAGAGATCACCTTGCATCCGTTTGGACTAGACCACCCCCTCTTGCTTATGCCTAACTTCCTACCTACCATGTATATGTGTGTATGTGCTCAGTCTCTCAGTTGTGCCTGACTCTTTGTGACCACATGGACTATAGCCTGCCAGGCTCCTCTGTTCATGGAACTTTCTGGGCAGGAATACTGGAGTGGGTTGCAAGTTCCTACTCCAGGGGATCTTCCCAACCCAGGGACTGAAACTGTCTCTTCCATTTCCTTCACTTGCTGGCAGATTCTTTATCACTATACCACTTAAGAAACTCTTATATTATATACACATATTTATATAATGGTATATATATATATATATATATATGTATCTGTGTCTTATATGTGTGTTTGTGTCTATATGTTTATAAATAATTTTAACTCCCAAGATATGGAATCAATGTGAAATTAAATCTAGTAGTAAAATATTGAAAGTGAAAAGTGAAGGTGAAAGTCCTTCAGTCGTGTCCGACTCTTTGCAACCCCATGGACTATACAGTCCATGGAATACTCTAGACCAGAATACTGGAGTGGGTAGGCTTTCCATTCTCCAGGAAATCTATCCAATCCAGGGATCAAACCCAGGTCTCCCACATTGCAGGTGGATTCTTTACCAACTGATGTATCAGGAAAGCCCTTAAACAAATATTAATCAAATATATAAAAGTGTACTCCAATCAGCTGCAAGTCTACATCTAGATATACAGATAGAAAAATAAGAATTAACACAGTGTGGGGTAAAAGTAATGTTTTTTTTTTTCTTTTTTATCACAATATCTTAACCCTATAATCTAAATATTTGTCAGTTACAAATGAATAGGATAATCAAGGTACAAAGTTAATGATTATATTTTTCTCTTCCATCAATGCACTTATTAATATGGAAATTTTGTGTCTTTTGGAAGCATTCATAATTTATCTTCTACAAATGATTGTGACTGAAGACTCTCCTACCTAACAATTTCATTTAACATTAAATTTTCATTCCTATTTCAGCACCCATATACAGATATTAAAACTAAAACTCTACTGAGAGAATGATGTTTTTAACTATTTGATCTAGAATGTTACTAGCTTAATTGTATAATAAGCCTAAGCTAAAATATTTTGTTAGGTTAACATTTATAAGCTAGATTACATTAGAGTATTTTCTGTAATCAATGAATTGTATCATATTATTTCATATGAATTATTTTACACATGGGTTCATATGTTGAAGTGTGTTATCATCACCCTAGAAAGGTGGGATGAAGCATCCCCATGCAAATTTAAGTTGCAGTGTCAGAACTTATGATGCTACGTGCTCACCAAGAAATTATGAAGAGATTGCTCACATATTACGATTTCCTGAGAACAGGACCAACTCTTAAGCAGCACTGAAAATGTTTGAGAGAACCAGGAAGATCAGTTGGCTTTGGCTCCTGTTGCAGTTACAGGGCGGGACTGACCTGAATTCCAATTGAGCAGAGGGTGTGTGTGTGTGCTTGGTCTCTCAGTCATGTCAAGCTCTTTATGGTCTCATGGACTGAGGCCAACCAGGGTCCTCTGCCCATGGAATTTTACATGCAAGAAAACAAGTGGGCTACCTTCTCCTACTCCAGGTAGTATCCCTGACCTTGGGATTTAATGGCGCCTCTTATGTCGCCTGGGAGAAGGCAGTGGCACCCCACTCCAGTACTCTTGCCTGGAAAATCCCATGGACGGTGGAGCCTGGCAGGCTGCAGTCCATGGGGTAGCTAAGAGTCGGACACGACTGAGTGACTTCACTTTCACTTTTCACTTTCATGCTTTGGAGGAGGAAATGGCAACCCACTCCAGTGTTCTTGCCTGGAGAGTCCCAGGGACTGGGGGGCCTGGTGGGCTGCCGTCTCTGGGGTTGCACAGAGTCGG
>NW_011491253.1:0-268 GCF_000754665.1 Bison bison bison | reverse complement strand
AAACAGATACAATGGAAGATTATTGAGCAGACAGTGTATTGGCCAAATTTTAAAGAATGCATATGCTTTTGCTGAGGAAACAAGAGAGACAGAGAATAAACTATTTACCTATATAGGAAATTTTGATAAAATGCTGTATATTCACAAGTAGTTTAGTAGCAGAAATAAGCAATATGTTCAAAGAAGTGACTGGAATTAAAGTCAAACAGGTAAGGAGCTTTGACACTTTAAGTGAACTCGTATGAAAAGTAAAAAAAAAAAAAAAAAA
>NW_011491252.1:20835-22627 GCF_000754665.1 Bison bison bison | reverse complement strand
TGAAGAATTGATACTTTTGAACTATGGTGTTGGAGAAGACTCTTGAGAGTCCCTTGGACTGCAAGGAGATCCAACCAGTCCATTCTGAAGGAGATCAGCCCTGGGTGTTCTTTGGAAGGAATGATGGTAAAGCTGAAACTCCAATACTTTGGCCACCTCATACGAAGAGTTAACTCTTTGGTAAAGACTCTGATGCTGGGAGGGATTGGGGGCAGGAGGAGAAGGGGACGACAGAGGATAAGATGGCTGGATGGCATCACTGACTCAATGGACATGAGTTTGGGTGAACTCCGGGAGTTGGTGATGGACAGGGAGGCCTGGTGTGCTGCGATTCATGGGATCTCAAAGAATCAGACATGACCGAATGACTGAACTGAACTGAGGTCCAAATAACCCAAGTAGGCATGATTAAAACCCCTGTGTCTTTAGCTAGTGGGTAATAAATGCCTCATTTTGTGTTTATAACTCCTCCTTTTCATAATTCCATTAGAAAACATTAAAATCAGTAGCTAGCAGCTTTTTGTTTTAATTCAAGCTGAATAAATTGATGTGTATCCCAGAATAACACAGATTTTGTTGTGAGTTTTACTGGAGAATAAATGCAAAAACATTATCTCAGACAGACCTACAAAAAATGAGGTATTTCTGTATTTCAGATAAAAGAGAAAAGCATAAAAGGTTATCTCAGAGATGGGCACCCATGGCAGATGGCCCAGCACCACATAATTAAAGTTCCTGATGTTGACTATGTGCAGTTACAAAGGTACAGGTAAAAGCAAGAGGTATTTCAGGACACATTCTGCAAAGGATAAGACAAGCTGAGGAGTTCCAAGCCATGGGTGATAGTGATATGAAAATGACAGTACTCTTCATGTATCTAGTTAGAGCAGAACCAGCTCCCAACAGTTGGTGAGTAAGTCTCTTTACTCCCAAATTTATCTTCATAGTTTTTCATTACCATTTTTTTCAATAGTAATCACCCCATCCCATCATCCTTGTATTCACTTACATACTTCCCACCTGCTATTCCTCTCTCTGTACTTGTCAGATCATGCTCAAATCCTACATTAAAATTACCTCTTCATTCTTTTACTTGCATTTTAGCAGCACGAACCACAACTGCTTCCTGCATTACTGCCCAATTTATTGACTACTCATTGTAGGATTAGCTTCTCATGAGATTACTGACATAAAGCAACTTTATTGGAGAGTCTATGAAAGAAAGAAATAAGCTAACTTTATTTTCTCAGAATTATAAACATTTCTCCAATGTGTAGTTTTGAGGATTATTTGATTGAAATTTATGTCACTTTAACATTTAACAAGTAATGCTTTTGATCAGAAAAAAAATATTAATACAATTCATGACCCAGGTTTTCATAAAAATTAGTTCTCAGTGAATTGATAAATGATCACAAATTCCTCAATTTCTTGGTAGTCTCTGCTCAATTAGTCCCAATGTCAATCCTCAGTCTTCTATTTCCATTCTAATTTTAACTCCTTTTAAGGAACATATCCTTGCATTTCTTCATTTTCTATTAATTCTTTATGTGTGGGTTCACAAGAATGACGCAAGTATTCCAGATTATCTATTTCATTAAGAACTGATAACCCAAATTCTTATCAGTTCTTGCCTGGAGAATCCCATGGACGGAGAAGCCTGGTAGGCTGCAGTCCATGGGGTCGCACAGTCGGACACGACTGAAGCGACTTAGCAGCAAGCCTAAATTATCCAGATCTTATAGTATTGGTAACTTTGAACTGTTTAAACCCACAAAACAAGGCTCTATTC
>NW_011491252.1:4881-20442 GCF_000754665.1 Bison bison bison | reverse complement strand
ATATACACACATACATATATATATATATATATATATATAACTTTGGGTCACAAGTACTTCTATCTCTATTCTCTTTCATAGTAAACTTTTCACTCTCATATATTGGTCAGAGTCTGAGTATTTGCTGGTCCAAACCAACTCTTTCTGATTTAGAGACAACTGACAAAAAACAGTAGCAAAGCAATTAAGTAGAATGTGGAGAAATTCATCAAACTTTGATTAAAATAAAATTTTCAAGAAAAATTGTTGTCTATTTTTTGGTCCAAAGGTATGAAATTAAAACAGTCAAGTCAGAAGTTTATTTTCTACCTTAGTTGTTTTGCTGGTTTTAAAATATTGTATGAAAGATTTTACTGTGGTACAAGAACTGTGGATTTCTACTTATGGGATATCTTTCTTAAAAAGAGTGATGTACATCTTTGGATCTTTCTTTAATACTTTAGATATGTAAATGAGATGGATGATATGATCTCAGATTTCTATAAAATCAGGACTCAATATGTTGACTTCGGGTGAAAATAAAAGGTAGAAAAAGAAGGAGTAGCTTTAACTGAAAAACATTTATTTGCATCAGAAGACCCAAGGACACTATGTCCATTTCCAACATCACAGTCTTCATGTCTTCTGTGTTGACCCTAATAGGGATCCCAGGCCTAGAGTCTGTGCAGTGCTGGATTGGAACTCCATTCTGTGTCATGTATCTCATTCCTATGATTAGAAATTTCCTGCTGTTTATCATTATCAAATCAGAACACAGTTTCCATGAGGCCATGAACATTTTCCTAGGCATGCTAGGAGTCACAGATATTGCCCTTTGTACCAGCATTGTGCCCAAGATGCTTGGAATCTTCTGGTTTCATGTAACAGGTTTATTTTGATTCCTGATTGCCTCAAAAGTGCTTATTCACACATTACAGTGCATAGAGGTGGGCTTCCTCCTTGCCATGGCCCTGGACCACTAAGTCACCATCCACTGAGACATATTGCCATCTTCACCCACCCTTTAGTTACCCCAAATCAAGGCTGTGGTACCACTCCAGGCTACCATTTTTGTGTCTGCATGTGTGCTAAGTCGCTTCAGTTGTGTCCATCTCTGAGACCCTATGGACTGTAGCCTGCTGGGCTCCTCTGTCCATGGGATTCTCCAGGCAAGAGTACTGATATGGGTTGCCATTTCCTCCTCCAGGGGATCTTCCCAACCAAGGGACTGAACCTGCTTCTTTTACATCTCCTACATTGGCAGGCAGGATCTTTACCACTAGCGCCACCTGAAAAGACTCTGGTGCCTAATATTTATAAAGTTCTAGTTATAATCTTACCATACAAGAGTCATCTCCCACCCCTAATGTGAGCATATGGCCATTGTGAAACTGCTTGCAGGAAATTTCTGGGTCAACAGAATCTATGGTTTGTTTTTGGCTTTCACTGTTGCAAGAGAGTTCCAAAAACATCTACTTCTGCTTTCCTGACCATACCAAAGCCTTTGACTGTGTGGACCACAATAAACTGTGGAAAATTCTGAAAGAGATAGGAATACCAGACCACCTGACCTGCCTCTTGAAAAACCTGTATGCAGGTCAGGAAGCAACAATTAGAACTGGACATGGAACAACAGACTGGTTTCAAATAGGAAAAGGAGTACGCCAAGGCTGGATATTGTAACCCTGCTTATTTAACTTATATGCATAGTACCTCATGAGAAATGCTGGGCTGGAGGAAGCACAAGCCACAATCAAGATTGCTGGGAGAAATATCAAAAAACCTCAGATATGCAGATGACATCACCCTTATGGCAGAAAGTGAAGAAGAACTAAAGAGTCTTCTGATGAAAGTGAAAGAGGAGAGTGAAAAAAAGTTGGCTTAAAGCTCAACATTCAGAAAACTAAAATCATGGCATCTGGTCCCAACACTTTATGGCAACTAGATGGGGAAACAGTGGAAACAGTGTCAAACTTTATTTTTCTGGGCTCCAAAATTACTGAAGATGGTGATTGCAGCCATGAAATTAAAAGACACTTACTCCTTGGAAGGAAAGTTATGAGCAACCTAGATAGCATATTCTAAAGCAGAGACATTACTTTACCAACAAAGGTCCATCTAGTCAAAGCTATGGTTTTTCCAGCAGTCACGTATGGATGTGAGAGTTGGACTCTAAAGAAAGCTGAGCGCTGAAGAATTGATGCTTTTGAATTGTGGTGTTGGAGAAGACTCTTGAGAGTCCCTTGGACTGCAATGAGATCCAACCAGTCATCCTAAAGGAAATCAGTCCTGAGTGTTCATTGGAAGGACTGATGTTGAAGCTGAAACTCCAATACTGTGGACACCTGATGCGAAGAGCTGACTCATTTGAAAAGACCCTGATGTTGGGAAAGATTGAAGGCAGGAGGAGAAGGGGACAACAGAGGATGAGATGGTTGGATGGCATCACCGATTCAATGGACATGAGTTTGGGTAAAGTCCGGGACCTGGTGATGGACAGGGAAGCCTGGCATGCTGCAGTTCATGGGGTCGCAAAGAGTCGGACATGACTGAGCGAATGAACTGAACTTCACTGTGCAGGGTTTGGCCTTACATTCATTACATTGTCCTGTGTATATTTATCACAGCTTATTCTTTTGACCCAGAGGGAGGCAAGGTTGAAAGCATACAATACTTGCATCGCTCATATTGGTGTCTTCTTCCAACTCTACCTCCCTGCCTTCTTCTCCTTCCTTGACATTCGTTTGGTTCTCATATCTCATCTTACATCTACATCCTCATTTCTAGCATTTACTTGGTGTTCCCTCCATTTCTCAATCTACTTGTCTATGGTGCAAAGATTAAGCACATTCTTATGCATATGGTAAAAATATTCTGTTCATAAAATTTGCTATGAATAATGCAACCAAGCTTTTCTCTTTGTGCATGGTAACAAAATTTCAAAACAAAATAAAACTACAAAAATCCATGTTATTGAAATTCTTTAGTTTTCTATGTAATTTTTATTGTTCTTAATTTGCCATCATAAGTCAGTTTTCATAATCTGGCATGACAGCTATGTGACATAGATTCATGTACTGTATCTGGGTAAAGAAATTAAGAAACATAAAAGAATAAATACTGAACATAAGTCCTTTCCTTTTCTTGCAGAAATGGTGATGTAATGACCAATTCAGGAAGCAGCTTCTCGGTGAAAAAAATGTTCTAAACCTCAGTTGGGTTGTTACACATTTATGTCTCCTTTGCATAAAACCATGTAAGCTATACAAAGTATAATTTCTGTACTTATATTAGACTTTAATATAAAGTTTAAAATATAAAGTAAGTGAATCCTCAAAAATGAAACAAAACAAAGGACAAAGGCAATAAGTCTGAGGAATTGCTGTAGATTGGAGAAGTCTAAGGAGACATGAATATAAAATGCATTATATAATCCTGAATTGAATTTCAGGGAAGAAAAATATACATATAGGTCTTTGAACTATTTTTAACCTCAGATATGGACTAATACTTAGGTTACAATATTACTTCAGTGCTAAATGTCCTGATACTGTCTATAATACTACAGTTAGGCAGTAGACTATTTTTTCCTAGGAAAGCACATTTAAATATTTAGGAGCAAAGGAACACTATGTCTCAAATTTACTCATCAGTTCAGTTCAGTTCAGTCACTCAGTCGTGTCTGACTCTTTGCGACCCCATGAATCGCAGTACGCCAGGCCTCCCTGTCCATCACCAACTCCCAGAGTTCACTGAGACTCACGTCCATCGAGTCAGTGATGCCATCCAGCCATCTCATCCTCTGTCGTCCCCTTCTCCTCTTGCCCCCAATCCCTCCCAGCATCAGAGTCTTTTCCAATGAGTCAACTTTTCGCATGAGGTGGCCAAAGTACTGGAGTTTCAGCTTTAGCATCATTCTTTCAAAGAACACTCAGGACTGATCCCCTTTAGAATGGGCTGGTTGGACCTCCTTGCAGTCCAAGGGACTCTCAAGAGTCTTCTCCAACACCACAGTTCAAAAGCATCAGTTCTTCAGCGCTCAGCCTTCTTCACAGTCCAACTCTCACATCCATACATGACCACAGGAAAAACCATAGCCTTGACTAGACGGACTTTTGTTGGCAATGTAATGTCTCTGCTTTTCAATATGCTATCTAGGTTGGTCATAGCTTTCCTTCCTCATAAACACTTCATAAAAGTTGTCTAACTATCATATATCTATCCATATATCTGTTGAATTGTTCAGTGGTAAAGCAAAATTGAGAAAAATGTAAAAAATATATATATAAATCTGGGTAAATTGTATAAGGAAGCTTCTTACAATACTCTTGACAAATTCTGTACATCAATGTAAGATGTGTTTGTATTAAGCACTGTTCTTTAAATATCTCAATTTAGCAATGGCTGCCATTATTCACTCAGTCAACCAATCCAGAAACATCATTTATCTTTGATGTTGGCACTGTACCAACAATGTACCAACATTGTAGCAACAACTGTATCAAAGGTGTACCTTTGACATTGTACACCTAACCAATCATCTGATCTTAGTATGTATCTCTAAAGTATCCTCAAATAATTTATCTTCTCTCCATTAGTCACTATCTATTCTTTTTTTTTAGTCTTACATATGATCTTATGAAAAATAAAATACTGGGTTTTTCATCTTTCATTTGCTGGCAGTTTTCATTTAAACAGCATTATATTTTCAGCATAAAGTACCTGATGCATCTGTATCTTATTCCTGATATTTTGCATGCAAACATGTATTTTTTGCCTAGCTGATTTCTATACTACATTTAGAATTTAGTTAAATGTTTCCTCTAAGAAACTTAGCCATTTTCCTTATTTTTTTTCTCTACGTCTCCTAATAGCGCTCATAGCATGCATCACAGCACCTCTTCATTTTTTCTGTGTGTAACTTCTTTTTTCATATAGGTCACATGTGTAATCTATTTGTATACTCCTGACTTACACTTACATATTACAATTTAAATATGAATAAATGTATATTGCATGAAAGATTTAGAAAATAAATGCACAAAAACTTCTACCAAGCTTTTCATAATGAACATTTATTCTCACAATCAGATCAGATCTGACCAGTCGCTCAGTCGTATCTGACTCTTTGCGACCCCATGAATCGCAGCATGCCAGGCCTCCCTGTCCATCACCAACTCCCGGAGTTCACTCAGACTCATGTCCATAGAGTCAGTGATGCCATCCATCCATCTCATCCTCTGTCATCCCCTTCTCCTCTTGACCCCAATCCCTCCCAGCATTAGAGTCTTTTCCAATGAGTCAGCTCTTCGCATGAGGTGGCCAAAGTACTGGAGTTTCAGCTTTAGCATCATCCTTCCAAAGAAATCCCAGGGCTGATCTCCTTTAGAATGGACTGGTTGGATCCCTTGCAGTCCAAGGGACTCTCAAGAGTCTTCTCCAACACCACAGTTCAAAAGCATCAATTCTTCAGCGCTCAGCCTTCTTCACAGTCCAACTCTCACATCCATACATGACCACAGGAAAAACAATAGCCTTGACTAGACAGATCTTTGTTGGCAAAGTAATGTCTATGCTTTTGAATATGCTCTCTAGGTTGGTCATAACTTTCCTTCCAAGGAGTAAGCGTCTTTTAATTTCATGGCTGCAGTCACCATCTGCAGTGGTTTTGGAGCCCAGAAAAATAAAGTCTGACACTGTTTCCACTGTTTCCCCATCTATATTTCTATTCTCACAATAGAATAATTTAAATGTTTTCCTAATGAAGACATATGGAGGAAGAGTTGTTCCAAACTGAAATAACTTAATCATTTAATGTTTTCCTATTTGTGGAATGATAATTTTTTTCTACTATTAAATTAGTTTCAATTAATTTCCTTTACTTTTTGAGAGCTTAAGGTTTATAGAAATTTGAATAAAAAGCCAGAATTCCCATATAAACTTTCTCCACAGAATGAATGTTTAACAATTACACCTAAGTTAAGCTGCATTGTTTGTCACAAAATCGTGTCACCACATTTATTTGATATATCCTAAATTTAAAAACATATATCTAATATTTTTTTCTGTATGGTCTGCATACACCATACTAAGTTTTTTAATTTATTGAGATATAATTTTTATACCATATAGCACACTCTTTAGAGAGTATTAATCTCTGGTTTTTGACATATCCAAAAACCTGTGCAATTATCACTACTATCAAATTCCAGTACACTTAATAAAGATACTCCATCCCCCTTAGCAGCCACTCCCCATTCTCCAACCCCATTTCATGGCACACATTAATTGACTTTCTGTGTCTGTGATTTCTCATCTCTGGACACCTTATGTAAGTGAAATGAAACAATATTTGGCCTTTGAGTCTGGTTTCTTTGACTTAGAATAATGTTCTAAAGATTCATTTGAGTTGTAGCATAAATAAGAATTTCATTTACTTTCATACTTGAATGATATTCTACTGCATGAGGTACCTGAGTCTACTCTTGCACCAGGAAGCAGATCTCTGGCCATCTTATCCATAGTCCCCTTCTCTCTCTGCTTGGTAAAGATGTCCATCTTTATTCAAAAAATTCCACAAAAAGTATAAGCATGTCTAGACCCTTTAGATTTATATTCCCCAGATTTCATTTAAATTTATTTCTTTTTATTTGATGATGTGCACTGGTTTTGTGTTTTATTTTTTTCTGGTACAAATCCTCAGCTATGGCTGATTTCAATCTGCTGATATGAATCACTGAGTGTCCAGATGCAAAGATGTACACACACCCTGACCCTGGCTGAGCTGGGTTCCTTCATATAACTGCCCTCGATCCTATACCATTGCTTTCTCTGGGAGGATGATAAGTTTATGGCAGTTTAATATGAGGATGTGGTCAGAGAGTCTTAATTCAAAGGGAACAGGACTACTGAATGGGGTCTGACCCAATGACACAGGACAAAACCAGAGTGACTTCAAGTCAGGTCATCAGGTAATCCAGGGTTGTTTACCTCTTTCTTGTATTCTTCAATGAATCAAAGTTTATTCCTTTCATAATATTAAAGCTTAAAATCCTATTGGAAGGCACAAAGTCTTCTTTCAACCTAGTAAATACCTGTCATAATAACAGTTTCAGGTTGGACAGTTGATATCAATTTGTGAAAATATATACAGTCCTTTCATAATAATTCTGAATATGACTGGAACAACTGAGAGAGACATAATTTGGATACTGGAAAGATTTGTGTAATCAGCTGTTGCATGGAAGAAGCCCAGAAATTGTAACTGAGGCTCTGAGGTGAATGTTCCAAAGTCAGCACCTATTAGGACCCTAAATAAGTCAGTGACCTTAAATAAGAAATATAGAATTAGATTAAAAACATATTATTTTATTTCTCTGTCAGTATGTCTATGCTGACTAGTATGAATATCTCAAGCTGTTTTTATTTACCTTTATTGTCTCATTATTTTTGTAAATAAGTGTCACTTATTTGTTTTGTCTGGTCTTCAGCACTGTGTTTTCTTAGGAATTTTTAAAAAGAGGCTCATTTTGGTTCCCAGTCCTAAAATGAAACCAAAGTTTGAGAATTATTTTTAGATGCTAAACCAACTATTAGAGAAAAAATCTTGTATGTTCTGAATGATAGTGAGCTTTCTTTTCCATCCTTGTCCCCAGTGAAATTTAACACGCACTAGAGATTTGTGAAAACCAGTCCCCAGGTTCATCCTATAGTATAAAACATTCACTCTTCACATCTGAAACGTTAGAACATTTTCTCCTTTATGGCTTCTTTGTGTATTATCACAGATGATCCCTGGTAAGTCATTGTGGATAGAGATTCAGCACTGATTATGGGAAACTGAAGGGTTGGTTTCAAAAAGAATGAGTATGCCATGTGATCCAATATAGTTCCAGGAAAAAAAAAAAAAAAACAATACAGTCTTATAGTAGTTGAGTGTTCAATCACTAGGGAGATGTGCCCCATGTTTTTCACAGCATTTTTGGATCAGTTAACGCTACACTTGGTGACAAGTTGTAAAGCAAGTTTGAAAAAAGATTTTTGGAGAATATCTGTGTTGATAGATGAATGGAAAACCTGTTTGTTAAAAGGTCAGGAAATTACACATGCTCAGACTGGAAAAGATGCAGGAAAAAAGATACCCATCAAGTAATTCTGTAGAAATGCTCTTTCACATAAAGGACTCATTTAATATCTCAAGATATTTGTGAGACAAAGATAAATGTGCATTGATTAATAGCTGGCATTTATTGACAGATCAATGCACCTTATGATTCCTTCCAAATATTTAGATGGATTATATCATGTAATACAATCACATCATAATTTGTTTCTATCCATGATATTTCTTTATAATAAAGAAACTAGACAATGTAAAATTTCATAACTGAGTACAGGGCAGGCAAAGCTAAGTAGGACCATCCAGGATTTAAATTCCGTTGAGTGGCTTCAGATCCTTGACAACTGACAGCCACGACCCATGGCTAATGTGTATCATTGGAGCATATATTTGAGACTTTAAAATTTTTCAAAAAGAGGCAATTTAAGGTTCATTTTAAAGAATACCTATTTGTCATCTGGAGCTTTCCTAAAACATGATAAGCTATTTCAGAAAACAAAAAGAGTCCTCTATATTCACTGGAGTACTTGAGACAGAAATCAGTGGATGAATGAGATCAGGGGAGACATTCAAGAGGAAATATTCCTGAGATTGTAGACAGTATGGGATTAGAGTCCTGGATTCCTTAAATCTTTTAGATCGTGGGATTTAGGCTGATTTAAAGTTGGAGTTGTAAGGAATACTAATAATTCAAATTTCGTGCTATAAAATGACTGAGGTATATTTACCCAGGCTTATGAATTTCAAGAGTTTAAGATATCTTTATCCCCTTTCTAAACACACAGAGTGTCTTTGAGCTTGTCTTTTGTCATTCATTGCTGTAAATCTCAAACCACACACTTTTAACCTCATCTCCTCTAATTTCTGCTACGTAAGACAATGAGTTTTGCATATTTTCCATTCTTATTATTCTTTTGCTGTACCACATTACTTTACCATATATTTATGCACTGTCACAAGTGTGTTTGTGACTAGATCCCTTTACACTTAGCTACCATGTTTTTCAAGCCATTAATTAACTTCCCAGCAGATGATATTTTTTTACCTTCCACAGAAACCTATTCTTCAACCCCAAAATGAAAAATCAAATGGTTTAAAATACTAACTTCACATGTAATATTCAATCCTTTATATTAACCATCATCTGCTTATGAACTGATTTATATGTGATAAATGTTCATTGATATACAGCCTCACCATATCTCACAGGCTTCTGTGATTTTTGTACAAACTATCTTAGAGTGCCCTTCTCCATCTCTTTTATCTGGTTAATTTCTATTGACAAATGATTCCCTTTTATAAACAATTTATTCTGCACATTTGGATTAAGTCATAAAACTATCAATTCTTATACATTAAAACCTATTTTTTTTTCCTGCTGTATAAAACTATACAACAATGCTTAGCAACTGAGGGGATGTGCTATTCCTTTCACATCCAGGAGATATTTGGTGATACCTGAATATATTTTTCATTGCCAAAACAAGGAAGACCTACTGACATCCAATGTTTAGGAAAGAGAAATGTTGCTAAACCTTCTACAATGCAGAAAATTACCCCAAAACAAAAAATTGATCTGAACTACATGTCAACTGCACCAAGGTTAGCAAACCCAGGGCTTCCCTGGTGGATCAGATAGTAAAGCCTCTGCCTGTGATGCAGGAGACCCAGGTTCAATCCTTGGGTCTGGAAGATCCCTTGGAAAAGGAAATGGCAACCCACTCCATTACTCTTGCCTGGAAAATCCCATGACAGAGGAACCTGGTAGGCTATAGTCCATGTGGTCACAAAGAGTCAGACATGACTGAGTGATTTCACCTTTTTCTTTTCTTTAGGAAGCCCTGCCCTAGAAGAGTATCATCAGGACTCATAACGTTGTGTCAATGAAAAAAGTAATCTAAGAAGTGGAAAATTTTATTTGTGCCCAACGGAACATTGAGCTTCCCTGGTGGCTCAGATGGAGAAAATTCTGCCTGCCATGTAGAAGACCCAGGTTTGATCCCTGAGTTGGGAAGATCCCCTAGGGAAGGGAATGGTTACCCACTTCAGTATTCTTGCCTGGAGAATTACTTGGATAGAGGCGCCTGACAAACTATAGTCCATAGGGTAACAAAGAGTCATATAACAGAGTGACTAACACGTTAGCACTCCTGTACAACCTGCCTCTCTTCACTCTCCATCTCTTAAAGTCTTCCTTGGTGACTCAGATGGTAAAAAAAATCCCCTAGGAGACCTAGATTCAAAGAAAGTAAGGGAAAACCACTAGGCCATTCAGGTATGACCCAAATCAAATCCCTTATGATTATACAGTGAAAGTGACAAATAGATTCAAGGGATTAGATCTCATAGACAGGGTGCCTGAAGAACTATGGACAGAGGTTCACAACATTGGACAGGAGGCATTGATCAAAACCATCCCAAGAAAAATAAATGCAAGAAGCCAAAATGGTTGTCGAAGCAGGCCTTAAAATAGCTAAGAAAAGAAGAGAAATGAAAGACAGGGACAAAAAGAAAGATACAACCAACTGAATGCAGAGTTCCAAAGAATAACAAGGAGAGATTAGAAAGCTTTCTTAAGTGAACAATGAAAAGAAAGAGGAAAACAATAGAATGGGAAAGAGTAGAGACATCATCAAGAGAATTAGAGATACTAAGTGAACACTTCATGCAAAGATGGGCACAATAAAGGACAGAAATGCCAAGGACCTAACAGAAGCAGAAGATATTAAGAAGACATGGCAAGAATACACAGAAAAACAATATAAAAAAAGGTCTTAATGACCCAAATAACCACAATGGTGAGGTCATTCACCTAGAGCTAGAATCCTGCAGTGTGAAGTCGAGTGGGCCTTAGAAAGCATTACTACAAACAAACCTAGTAGAGATGATGAAATTCCAGCTGAGCTATTTAAAATCCTAAAAGATGATGTTATTAAAGTGCTGCACTCAATGTGCTCCCAATTTTGGAAAACTTGACAACATTTTTGTTTGTTGAGTTGTCCACAACAGCCACAAGACTGGAAAAGGTCAGTTTTCATTCCAATCCCAAAGAACGGCAATGCCAAAAAATGTTCAAATTATTGAACAGCTGTGCTTATTTCACATTCTAGCAAGGTAATGCTCAAAATCCTTCAGCTAGGCTTGAACAGTACATTAAGTGAAAACTTCCATATGTACCAGCTGGATTTAGAAAAGGCAGAGGAACCAGAGATCAAATTGCCAACATCTGTTGTATCATAGAAAAAAGCAAGAGAATTCCAGAAAAACATCCACTCTTCTTCATTGATTTGGCTAAAGCCTTTGACTGTGTAGATCACAACAAACTGTGGAAAATTCTTCAAAAGATGAGAATTCCAGACCACCTTACCTGCTCCTGAGAAATCTGTATGCTGGCCAAGAAGCGACATTTAGAGCCAGAGATGGAGCAATGGACTGGTTCAAAATTGGAAAATGAGTACATCAACTCTGTGTATTGTCATCTTGTTTCTTTAACTTATATTCAGTGTACTTCATATGAAATACTGAACTGTATGAAGCACAAGCTAGAATCAAGATTGCTGGGAGAAATATCAATAATCTCAGATATGCAGATGATACAATGTTAATGGCAGAAAGTGAAGAGGGCCTAAAGAGCCTCTTGATGAAAGTGAAAGAAGAGAGTGAAAAAATTGGCCTAAAACTCAACATTCAAAAAATGAAGATGATGACATCTGGTCCCATCACTTCATGGCAAATAGATGGGGAAACAATTGAAGCAGTGACAGATCTTATTTTCTTGGGATCCAAGATCACTGCTGATGGTGACTACACCCATGAAATGGAATGACAACTGCCTTTTTGGAAGAAAGCTTATGACAAACCTAGACATCTTATTAAAAAGCAGAGACATCACTTTGCTAACAAATGTCCATCTAGTCAAAGATATGGTTTTTCCAGTAGTCATGTATGGATGTGAGAGTTGGACCATAAGAAGGCTGAGGGCCAAAGAATTGATACCTTTTAATTGTGATGTTGGAGAAGACTCTTGAGAGTCCCTTGGGCTTCAAGGAGATCAAACCAGTCCATCCTAAAGGAAATCAACCCTGAATATTCAATGAAAGAACTGATGCTGAAGCTGAAGTTTCAATATTTTGGCCACCTGACGGGAAGAGCTGACTCACTGGAAAAAACCTTGATAATTGGATAGACAGAGGGCAGGAGAAGAGGATGACAGAGGGTGACATGGTTGAATGGTATCACTGACTTGATGGACATGAGTTTGAGCAAGCTCTGGGAGATAGTGAAGGACAGGCAAGCCTGGTGTGCTCCAGTTCATGGCATTGTAGATAGTCAGGGATGACTTAGTGACTGAACAACAAATTGAAGATTATAAACCAGGAACATCATCTCATAAAGCTCTGAGAACTGTACCCCTATTAGAAGTCAAAGCAAAGTTATATAAAATTTTTGAAACAGAGAGATGTACTTTAAGTGATGTATTATTGATAGTTTACAATATTCACATCTGCAAGTACTATTTGGTTGGTTGTTGTGACCCCTTACAAGACCATGAATCCTATTTTCATGCTCCCATTACACAGCAACTATTAAGTATTCCAGATTATCTATTTCATGAAGAATCCATGACCCTCAGTTAGGCAATTCTCATATTAATGGCAGCTATGTGAAAGTCACTCAGTCATGTCAGACTCTTTACGAACACATGGACTACACAGTCTATGAAATTCTCAGGCCAGAATACTGGAGTGGGTAGCCTTTCCCTTCTCCAGGGACTCTTCCCAACCCAGGGATCGAATCCAGGTCTCCTACTTTGCAGGCGGATTTTTTACCAATTGAACTACCAGGGAATCCCAAGTATTCCAGATTATCTATTTCATGAAGAATACATGAGCCTCAATTAGACAATTCTCATATTAATGGCCATTATGGACATTTTAAACCCAAGAAACAGCCTGTATTTCAGTTAAGTTACACTTTTTCCCATGTCCTACACCCCTGAGCCATTATGAATGAGTCCTTTTGCCACTATACATTGCTGCTGCTGTTTCGCTTATGTCCTAGGGATTCCCTCTCCTCTAGGTATCTTATACTACATATAAAAGAAAAATTTTAAGCCTTGATTTGAAATCTTTAATTTTTAAGCACATGATAAATTTTATGTAACTCAGCTTTTAGAAATATAGGCAAAAATAGTACAGTTTTATTAGAAATGTAAAATGTAACAAAGAAGTTTTGCCCAAATTTGCTAAGCACACATGGATTTGAATGACCTTTCCTTCAATTCTTACTTCACCTTCTCATAAAGGACTACCAAACTTACATAAAGACAGATTGCATTGATTGGTAGATATACATATTATGCTTTTGAATTACAAGAGTTTCTACCTCTGTCATCTTTAATAGGGAATTTTTCATTCTAATATACTAATCAGAGATTGTGTATTTGCTGGTCCAAGCCAACCGTGCCTGATTTAGAGACAACTTAGAAAAAGAGATGCTTCCCAAGTGGTCCTAGTGGTAAAGAACCTGCCTGCCAATGCAGGGGACTCAAGAGATGAAGGTTCTCTCCCTGCGTCAGGAAGATCCCCTGGAGGAGGTTATGGCAAACCACTCCAGTATTCTTGCCTGGAGAATCCCGTGGACAGAGGATCCTGGTAGGTATAGTCCTTGTGGTCACATAGATTCGGACATGACTGAAGTGACTTAGCAAGCAGCCAATAGAGAAAAAACAGACTAGTAAAGCTGTTAACTGAACTATGTAGTGTGGAGAGAGTCATTAAATTCTGATTTAAATGCAACTTTCACACAATATAAACAAGTCTATTTTCTTTGCCCACAGGTCTAGAATGAACTAATAGTCAACACAGCAGTTTATTTCCCAATTCAGTTGTTTTTCAGGTTTTAAAGCATTGCCCAGCTGTGCACATAACATTTTATTGTGGTACAAGAACTGTGATATTGTGTCTGTGGATGTCTTTCCTAAAAACAGTGATGTCTCTCTGTTGACCTATGTTTTACTCTTTACATGTAAATGAGACTGATGATATTATCCAAGATTTCTGCATAAATCAGAAAGACTCAACATCATGATTTTGGGAAAAAACAGGAAGATGGAAAGAAAGTGGAATTGAATGAGAAACTTGGGTTTGCATCAGGAGACTCAAGGATTATGTCCATTTCCAATATTACAATCTTCATGCCTTCTGTGTTGACCCTTATAGGGATCCCTGGTCTAGAATCTGTGCAGTGCTGGATTGGGATTCTATTTTGTGCCATGTATCTAATTGCTATGATTGGAAACTCCTTGCTTTTGATTATCATCATATCAGAACACAGTCTCCATCAACCCATGTACATTTTCCTAGGCATGCTAGGAGTCACAGATATTGCTCTCAGCACAAGCATTGTGCCTAAGATGCTTGGAATCTTCTGGTTTCATGTAACAGAGATATATTTTGATTCTTGCTTGCTTCAAATGTGGTTCATCCACACATTTCAGTGCACAGAATCAGGCATCCTCCTAGCCATGGCTCTGGACCGCTATGTAGCCATCTGTTATCCACTCAGACATGCTGCCATCTTCTCTCACCAGTTAGTCACTCAAATAGCAGCTATGGTAACACTCAGGGCTGCCGTTCTTGTAACACCATGCCTAATACTGATAAGGTTTCGATTACAGTTTTACCATACAACAGTCATCTCTCATTCCTACTGTGAACATATGGCTGTTGTGAAACTGGCTGCAGAAAATATCAGGGTCAACAAAATCTATGGTTTGTTTGTGGCCTTCACTGTTGCTGGGCTTGACATTGTATTAATCACGTTGTCCTACATACAGATATTCATCACAGTTTTTCGTTTGCCTCAGAAGAAGGCTAGGTTGAAAGCATTCAACACTTGTGTCGCTCACATCTGTGTCTTCCTCCAGTTCTACTCCCTTGGTTTCTTCTCCTTTTTTGCACATAGATTTGGTTCTCACATTCCTCCTTATATTCACATCCTCTTTTCTAGCACTTATCTGCTGGTCCCTCCATTTCTTAATCCACTTGTCTATGGTGCAAAGACCAAACAGATCCGTGTCCCTATGGTAAAAATATTTTGTTCAAAAATTTACTGTGAGAAAAACGTTTATGTTTACCTTTTTGTGAATAGCAACACTATTTCACAACACGATAAAACAACAAAAAGTCCTTGTTATTGAAAATGCTAAAGTTTTGTATTTAATTAATTTTTTTCAACTTGCCAGCATGTTAGCTATTAGCTATTAGGGCATGAAAGCAGTCAATAGGATTGTGGATCTTAGCTGGATAATGAGAATGAGAAACATAAAGGAGGAAAATAGTGAATATTTCTCTTTTAAATTTCTCTTTCATTTTTTTTAGTACCTGCTTGAGTGTCCTCTTGTAAATATCCAACTCTGGAAAGATTCACAAATTATGGATCTTTCAATGAATTTAGATACA
>NW_011491252.1:1506-4781 GCF_000754665.1 Bison bison bison | reverse complement strand
CTTGATTTTGTTTCTTGGTCATCTGGGTCTTCTTAAAAAAAAAAAATGGAGGAAGTGTATGTTACTCTTCTTATCAAAAACAAAACAAAAGAGAAATTCTATCTTTATGTTAGTAATGAGAAAATAAAGTCTAAAAATTTCAGTATATTTTCAGGGTCATTCAGGAAGTTATAGGCACAAAAAGCATGAGCAGTAAAGTGCTTGATTTTCCACAACAGCACTTTTTCTGCTGTTTTCATCATTTACTTTCTATTAATTCATCTAATGTTATTAAAATCTTAGGCCATTATAAATACTATGCTACAGAATAGCAGCATAATAGCAAATTTGACACAGTGATTAATTATATTGCATTTATTTACTTTGTAGCCTTCTTATATTTCTTAGCAAATAAGAGGAAAAGAGACACATGACAGTAATAGAGAAATGGTGTAGAATGCACAAATAAATCTCCAGATTTTATAGGAAATTAAATACCTAGAGGACCAGAGTGTCAGTCTCTCACATTGTGAGAAACATCCAATCTTCATGGGAATTTTATTGTTCTGACTCCCTTGGGTCCAGGTGTGGAAAGTCACACTATACTCTCCCAAGATCCGGGAATAAGGAAGCTACAGGACAAATCATGAATGCCCTCCCTCTCTAAAATGCTAAGATTGGAGCAGGAAATGGGAAAATCGTGGGCAGGAGAGATGATAGTCAGTAGTAGCGGTAGAGACAAATACAACTTAGTAAGCCTTGGCAACTACTAGTAACTTAGTGAACTTTTCTTCAGCTTTAGGTTTTAACTACAATTCTGGGAAAACAGAAAAAAAAATTTAATTCTATATTATCTTCTCTATGAAATGGATACTAAAAATCAACCTTTAATTTATAGCCTAAAGTTTTATCCTATCATAGCAAAGGAGATTTTAGCAATTTGGGAAACTATTCCAGAACAGTTTTCAGTTAACAATAAGTAAAGGTATACCTTAGGGCAGGTAATTTGACAACACTAATTAAAATTTAAAATGTGTACAATCTTCGGCGCCAGGAAACCTCAGTTCAGTTCAGTTCAGCTCTCAGGCATGTCAGACTCTTTGCGACCCCATGGACTTCAGCACGCCAGGCTTCCCTTGTCTATCACCAACTCCTGGGGCTTGCTCAAGCTCATGTCCATTGAATGGGTGATGCCATCCAACCATCTCATCCTCTGTCACCCCCTTCTCCTGCCCCCAGTCTTTCCCAGAATCAGGGTATTTTCCAATGAGTCAGTTCTTTACATCAGATGGCCAAAATATTGGAGTTTCAGCTTCAGCATCTGTCCTTTCAATGAATAGTCAGGACTGATTTCCTTTAGGATGGACAGGTTCATCTCTTTGCAGTCCAAGGGACTGTCAAGAGTCTTCTCCAACACCACAGTCCAAAAGCATCAATTCTTCTGCACTTAACTTTCTTTATGATCCAACTCTCACATCCATACACGACTATTGGAAAAACCATAGCTTTGACTAGACAGACCTTTGTCAGCAAAGTAATGTCTCTGTTTTTTAATATGCTATCTAGGTATGTCTTAGCTTTTCTTCCAAGGAGCCAGTGTCTTTTAATTTCAGAGCTGCAGTCACCATCTGCAGTGATTTGGAGGCCAGGAAAATAAAGTCTGTCATAGTTTCCATTGTTTCCATTGTTTCTAAATGTCATGAAGTGATGGGACAGGATATCATGATCTTTGTTTTTTGAGTTTTAAGCCAGCTTTTTCACTCTCCTCTTTTACTTTCATCAAGAGACTCTTTAGTTCCCTTTTGCTTTTTGCAATATAACTGGTATTATCTGCATTTCTGATGATATTTCTTTTAAGCCAGCTTTTTCACTCTCCTCTTTTACTTTCATCAAGAGGCTCTTTAGTTCCCTTTCACTTTTTGCCATATGAGTGGTATTATCTGCATTTCTGATGATATTTCTCCCTGCAATCTTGATTCCAGCTTGTGCTTCCTCCAGCCTGGCATTTCCCATGATGTACTCTGCATATAAGTTACATAAACAGGGTGACAATGTACAGCCTTGATGTACTCCTTTCCCAATTTGGAAACAGTCATTGTTCCATGGCCGGTTTTAACTGCTGCTTTTTGACCTGCATACAGATTTCTCAGGAGGCAGGTAAGGTGGTCTGGCATTCCCATCTCTTGAAGAATTTTCCACAGTTTGTTTTGATCCACACAGTCAATGGCTTTGGTGTAATCAATGAAGCTGAAGTAGATGTTTTCCTGGAACTCACTTGCTTTTTCTATGATCCAACGGACATTGGCAATTTGATCTCTGGTTCCTCTGACTTTTCTAAGTCCAGCTTGAACATCTGGAAGTCTTTGATTGACGTACTGTTGAAGCCTAGCTTGGAGAATTTTGAGCAGTAACTTGCTACAGTGTGAGATGAGTACAATTGTGTGGTAGTTTGAATAATCTTTGGCATTGCCTTTCTTTGGGATTGGAATGAAAACTGACCTGTTCCAGCCCTGTGGCCATTGCTGAGTTTTCCAAATTTGCTGGCATATTGAGTGCATAATTTAACAGCATCATCTTTAAGATTTAAAATAGCTCAACTGAAATTCCATCACCTCCACTAGCTTTATTCATAGTGATGCTTCCTAAGGCTCACTTAACTTCACACTCTAGAATGTCTGACTCTAGGTGAGTGATCACACCATCATGGTTATCTTGGTCATGAAGGTCTATTTTGTGTAGCTCTCCTGTGTATTCTTGCCACTTCTTAATATCTTCTGATTCTGTTAGATCCACACCATTTCTGTCCTTTATTGTGCCCTTCTTGCATGAAATGTTCCCTGGGTGTCTCTAAATTTCTTGAAGAGATATCTATCATTCCCATTCTTTTTTTTTTTTATTTCTTTGCATTGATCACTGAAGAAGGCTTTCTTATTTCTCCTTGCTATTCTTTGGAACTCTGAATTCAGATGGGTATATCTTTGCTTTTCTTCCTTGCCTTTAGCTTTTCTTCTTTTCCCAGCTATTTGTAATGCCTCCTCAGACAACCATTTTGCCTTTTTGCACTTTCCCCCCCCCTTGGGAATGGTCTTGGTTACTGCCTCCTGTACAATGTCACAAGGCTCTGTCCATAGTTCTTCAGGTGCTCTTTCTATCAAATCTAATCCCTTGAATCTAATTGTCACTTCCACTGAATAATCATAAGGGATTTGATTTAGGACACACCTGAATGGTCTAGTGGTTTTCCTACTTTCTTCCATTTAAGTCTGGATTTTGCATAAGGAGTTCATGATCTGAGC
>NW_011491252.1:0-196 GCF_000754665.1 Bison bison bison | reverse complement strand
CCAAAATCACTGCAGATGGTGATTGCAGCCATGAAATTAAAAGACACTGACTCCTTGGAAGGAAAGTTACCAACCTAGATAGCATATTCAAAAGCAGATACATTACTTTGCTAACAAAGGTCCATCTAGTCAAGGCTATGGTTTTTCCAGTGGTCATGTATGGATGTGAGAGTTGGACTGTGAAGAAGGCTGAGCG
>NW_011491251.1:8869-9546 GCF_000754665.1 Bison bison bison | reverse complement strand
GAACAATGTGGATACCACCTCTTTGTGACAGTCGCAGTCCGAGTGCTTCCTGTTTCCTCCCAGGGGGTTGATCGGGCCCCCTCTTCCACCCTGCTGGGTGGGAACCTCCTTACCTGAGTGCTCAGTTGCCCTGCGGCCATCCACTATCCACCAACGTGAAAGGTCTGGGCGTCGAGGAATGGAATCTTTCCAGAGGGGTGAGGCACCTTCCTCCCCTCTAGAAGATCTGAGCCACAAGGCCTCAGAGGAGCCCTAAGTGGGACTTGTCTCCTCAAATTGAGGCGCTTCCCAGACAATGCACAAAATGTTATAACCAAATGCTCCAGGAAGCAAACTCACTCAGAAGGACAGTGTGGATAGTGGAGTGCAGTTTATTATACCAGCAGGTCTGAGGCAGAGTTTCCTCTTTAGCCAGGGACTCTTACCGACTTTTGTGAAAACCTTATATATCTTAAGCGTACCTGCTCAAGCCCACATCCCCAAATTCCTTAAACCTAGCCTGGAAAATGTTAACAGGAGATACAATCAGGTTTACAGCCATGATTCATAATCAGAAGGGTCAGCTGGTTATACATTGTGCTGTAAGATGGAGTTTCCTTCTTTTTCAAGATGGAGTCAGCTCGGCCTGTTCCTTTCCTCCTTCACAATTACTTTAGAAAGTGTGCAATTATAAATCC
>NW_011491251.1:4385-5393 GCF_000754665.1 Bison bison bison | reverse complement strand
CACTGACAAATAAATAAGAATATTTACTTCACAGATAAAGTTTTGAAAATATATAATCTATGCCTGCCACTGATAAGTGCCTATTAATAGCCATAAAAGGCAACAAGGTTACTTGGACCAGACTGGGCATCACTTTCCTGCCAGGGAGCTCTAAAAGCATTTCTTCCTCCATTCTGCTGTCTCAGCACTCCTGTGCTAATTTCTCTTCATGTTCAACAGCACGGACAAGCTTTGTAATAACAATCTGTAAAACCCAAACCATAGGAAGACAGATCTTTTTCAGGGTTGTGCCCTGTAATGCAACTAATTATTAAAAATTCTCAAGTACCTTTCTGAAGAAATGATGATGTAGATCCTAGCTGGAATAGAACTAGAAAACCTGGATAGAACATTTATTTCACTATCCTGATCCTGTGCTAGTGATTCACAGCACAGTCCAATTGGTTGGAAAACCACAGAAGCAATGTGGTCCAGCATGACAAGCAATTGAGTTTCTAGAATCTCACTGACTGAGAAAACATATTTTCAATATGCATTAACCAGGAGACAGGGCCACTCCAAAATAAAACAAATAAGCAAGCAGCTCATGTGAATTTAGGGTGAGTTTTCACAAGCATTACTCCCTCTTTATGTTGGAGCTTGGTCCCTAGTGAACCCCTTTAGGGGTAATGGTCAGTCTCTGCCTTCCCCACCCTGTGAAGGAAGTAGGAGGCTGGGACAGTTACTAACAAGGATGTTGGCATTATCAGGATTATGGAAGAGATGGGATGGGAAAAAAAGATGGGGGGGAAGTCTCAGAGATTGAGCAGGGTGAGCAGGAGAGTGGATGATGGGAGCTGTAGACAATGTTACAGATGACTGCTATGAGGCTCAAAAAAAAGCAGTTTTTTTTTTTAATGTGTATAAATTTTTCCTCCAAAACTGGCACCCATATTATTTTTAAAAATCTGTGCTTGAGAAATAGTTTAATAATATCAGTTTTGTAAATATGCACATAGTACATAATAT
>NW_011491251.1:0-436 GCF_000754665.1 Bison bison bison | reverse complement strand
GGTTAAGATCTGTATTTGATGTCTGCTCAGCTACTCACTGGGAGTAGTGTCATGAAAATGCTCTTTTAAATCTCCAAGGCTGTCTTCTGTATTTGAATAATCAGAAAATAAATCCAGGCATTCAAATTCATTGTGGGGCTCAAAAAACAAAACACAAGCTTCCAGGTAAACTATCAAGTGTCCTACACATAGTATATGGTTGGCCCTCCTTATCTATGGATATAGAAACTGTGGGAGAGAGGGCCAGCTGGGCTATACCACTTTATGTACAGGACTTGAGCATGTCTGCATTTCAGGATCTGCAGGGGTCCTGAAACCAGTTTTAGCAGATACCTCAGATATGCAGATGACCCCCCCTTATGGCAGAAAGTGAAGAGGAACTAAAAAGTCTCTTGATGAAAGTGAAAGAGGAGAGTGAAAAAAGTTGGCTTAAAGC
>NW_011491250.1:4380-5098 GCF_000754665.1 Bison bison bison | reverse complement strand
TTTATTAGAGAACTATCTAGTTTACTCTTAACATATATATATATATTATATATAGTATATATATTATATATAAAGAAATAGAAAGATCAGAGGATACATCACGAAATTGGGTTTTGACCAACATCCAGACTTAAATAGCACTGGTAAGTCTCATTTCACAGCACATTCAGAGTCCCAATTGGGAAAAGGCCCCAGGCAGCATTTCTGCTCCATGAGTGAGGCATCAAAGATTGCAATTCGAGGTTCCCATTTATAATCCCAAAAAACAAGCTGATATCATCATCAATCTGTGAACAAAACTGTAGCTTGGTATTATGTTATTATTTTTTTTTTACAATGTTGTTTGCTTTGTTTGGCAAATCTTGGAATATTGCTAAGCCTGGGGAGTGGTTGGCCAGACCTCCTCCAGTTGTTATTCAGTCACTCAGTCTTATATGTTTGTGACCCTATGTACTGCACAGAGCACTCCAGGTTTCCTGGTCCTTTACCATTTCCTAGAGTTTGCTCAAACTCATGTCCATTGAGTCCAAGATGTCATCTAACCATCTCGTCCTCTGTCATCCCCTTCTCCTCCTGCCTTCAGTTTTTCCCAGCATCAGGGTCTTTTCCAATGAGTTGGCTCTTCCAATTAGGTGGACAAAGTATTGGGGCTTCAAATTCAGCATCAGTCCCTCCAATGAATATTCAGGGTTGTTTTCCTTTAGGATTGACTGGTTTG
>NW_011491250.1:297-844 GCF_000754665.1 Bison bison bison | reverse complement strand
ATGTGTGGCAAAACAGTACAATATTGTAAAGTAATTAGCCTCCAATTAAATAAATAAATTAAAAAAAATTGTCTGGGAGAATGGAGCCTACTCTCAAAGCCAGGGAAGTTATTCTTATCCAGAACATTATTTTGTGTCCTGGACATTGAGCTAGACAACCACGTGATCTCCCTTAAATAGATATCTACATTGATTGCATCTTACAATTTTGTAAGTTTTATATAAACCATAAGCAAATGTAAAACAAATTATAGTACAGGTCTTTTAAAATAATTTATTTATTTTAATTGGAACTAAAAACTCAACATTCAGAAAATTAAGATCATGGCATCCGGTTCCATCACTTCATGGCAAATAGATGGGGAAACAGTGGAAATAGTGGCTGACTTTATTTTTCTTGGCTCCAAAATCACTGCAGATGGTGATTGCAGCCATGAAATTAAAAGACGCTTACTCCTTGGAAGAAAAGTTATGACTAACTTAGACAGCATATTGAAAAGCAGAGACATTAATTTGTCAACAAAGGTCCATCTAGTCAAGGCCATGG
>NW_011491250.1:0-197 GCF_000754665.1 Bison bison bison | reverse complement strand
AGAAAACTGAGCACCGAAGAATTGATGTTTTTGAACTGTGGTGTTGGAGAAGACTCTTCAGAGTCCCTTGGACTGCAAGGAGTTCCAACCAGCCCATCTTAAAGATCAGTCCTGGGAGTTCATTCGTGGGACTGATGTTGAACCTGAAACTCCAATACTTTGGCCACCTGATGCGAAGAGCTGACTCATTTGAAAAG
>NW_011491249.1:3949-4448 GCF_000754665.1 Bison bison bison | reverse complement strand
CTTCATTTCAATAGCTTTGTATTATAGTTTGAAATCTTGCAGCCTGATACCTTTAGCTTTGTTTTCCCATTTATCTGGGCTATTCAGAATATTTTAATTCTAAAATATTGTAATTCTAAAATACAAATTTTAGAATTACTTTAGTTCTGTTAAAAGTGACATTGACATTTTGACAGAAATCACATTGGATATGTAGGTTGTTTGGGGTACAGTAAACATTTAGCCTTTTAGTTCCTCTTCACTTTTTGCCATAAGGGTGGTGTCATCTGCATATCTGAGGTTATTGATATTTCTCCTGGCAATCTTGATTCCAGCTTGTGCTTCTTCCAGCCCAGCGTTTCTCATGATGTACCCTTGATGAAAAAAAAAAAAAAAAGCCTCTTGATGAAAGTGAAAGTGGAGAGTGAAAAAGTTGGCTTAAAGCTCAACATTCAGAAAACGAAATCATGGCATCTGGTCCCATCACTTCATGGCAAATAGATGGGGAAACAGTGGAAAC
>NW_011491249.1:297-790 GCF_000754665.1 Bison bison bison | reverse complement strand
GCTGTCTGAGGAGGCCTTACAAATAGCTGTGAAAAGGAGAGAAGCGAAAAGCAAAGGAGAAAAAGAAAGATATAAACATCTGAATGCAGAGTTCCAAAGAATAGCAAGGAGAGATAAGAAAGCCTTCTTCAGTGATCAATGCAAAAAAATCGAGTAAAACAACAGAATGGGAAAAACTAGAGATCTCTTCAAGAAAAAGAGATAGCAAGGGAACATTTCAAGCAAAGATGGACTCGATAAATGACAGAAATGGTATGGACCTAAAAGAAGCAAAAGACATTAAGAAAAGTTGGCAAGAATACACAGAAGAACTGTACAAAAAACATCTTCATGACCAAGATAATCACGATGGTGTGATCACTGACCTAGAGCCAGCCATCATGGAATGTGAAGTCAAGTGGGCCTTAGAAAGCATCACTATGAACAAAGCTAGTGGAGGTGATGGAATTCCAGTTGAGCTATTTCAAATCCTGAAAGATGATGCTGTGAAAGT
>NW_011491249.1:0-197 GCF_000754665.1 Bison bison bison | reverse complement strand
ATGGCAGAAAGTGAAGAGGAACTCAAAAGCCTCTTGATGAAACTGAAAGAGGAGAGTGAAAAAGTTGGCTTAAAGTTCAACATTCAGAAAACGTAGATCATGGCATCTGGTCCATCACTTCATAGGAAATAGATGGGGAAACAGTGTAAACAGTGTCAGACTTTATTTTTGGGGGCTCCAAAATCACTGCAGTTGGT
>NW_011491248.1:4075-5461 GCF_000754665.1 Bison bison bison | reverse complement strand
GTGGGCGAAAGGCTGCCCTTCTCTTCAGAGCCGCAGGCCCCCAGGAAACCCGCACCTCTGCACAAACCGGTGCACCTGGCAGGATGTCTACCTTTGACGCTGACTCACCTCTCCGACGGGACACACATTATTTCCTACACACAGCAATGCAAATAATGGGACAGGCAGACTAACGCTGAACTGCAACAGCAGCTTTCCGCGGGGACCAAGGCGCGGTGGGGGGAGAGAGGCAGGTCTTAGAGCCTCTTCCAGCCACAGCTAACGAAGGGCAGACTGAAAGCGTCAGACATCTACTCAAGTCAAACAGCCTCTAACCAAGAATGGGCATTTCAGCACAAAAAACAGATGCCGAATTAGTCCTAACTAAGGTCTGAATGTCGAGAGGAAGTACGAAACAGCCACGTCTGTACCTGTCTTCTTCAACAGATTTAGATAAACTGATCGTAAGGCTTTTCTGTGTATTGCAAGTTTGTCCTTAGTAAAGTGAACTTTGTAAAGGCAAGAACATACAACATTAACATATTAAAGTTATTGAACAACTCTATTTTTAAAACTGGTAAAGGAGAACTTGACACTGAAAATGAAGATAGCGAGCTGAGGTGCTAAGGAAATGCAAACAGCAGGAGAGAAAGCTGAAGACCCTGCTATCCCAGCCACTGTCTTGGACACGATCTGACTCATGGAGGGAACACAGTATCTTAATAGCATCTGGCCTCCTTAAATTGGAAAGGGACAGAATCGGTAAAGTGGAAACCAATTCCCGGTTTGTCTAGCCCAAGGAAGGGCTGTGAAGAAATAAAAAGCGACCTGATGCAGCATTTGAAAATGGCTTAAAAAAAGTAGTAGGCACTCATGCGCACATTCAGTATTTATATGAATTTGTTTACAGGGTCACTTCCAACTTCAGAGCTGGGGGCAGTGTGTGCATGGAAAACGCGCTGATAAATGGCTCTCACGTCCCTCTGAGACTCCAGGCAGTCCCTGGAGACTGCATGGAGGCGAAGGCCAGCGGGAGCCCGGCCAGGGCCGCCACAGGTCTGCAAACAAGCACCCAGGCCACAGGTCAGCGAAACCAAACCAAACCATTCATTCTTAGCACATGAAACTCCGAGACCCTTTCTCTCCTAAAAAGCTCACCACCAGTCAAGGCCCCTGTGTCACGGCAGGTGAAGTGGCAGAGCCCACACAAGGACTGACAAGCGAGGCACCAGCTCAGTCTCGGGAGGTCGTCCTGCCAGAGCCTTGGGGGGCCTCCTTGGGCCGCACTCTCACCGACAGAGCCCTCCTCTCCTGCACGCTGCCTACCCCTGTCCCCGCCGCACGGACGCTTCCATTCCTGGAATGAGCCGAGCCTGCCTCTACCTCCCAGGACCGCTGCCCCCCGCC
>NW_011491248.1:0-417 GCF_000754665.1 Bison bison bison | reverse complement strand
GAAAGTGCTGCACTCAATATGCCAGCAAATTAGGAAAACTCAGCAATGGCCACAGGACTGGGAAAGGTCAGTTTTCATTCCAATCCCAAAGGAAGGCAATGCCAAAGAATGCTCAAACTACCACACAATTGCACTCATTTCACACGCTAGTGAAGTAATGCTCAAAATTCCCCAAGACAGGCTTCAACAGTATATGAACCAAGAACTTCCAGATGTTCAAGCTGGATTTAGAAAAGATAGAGGAAACAGAGATCAAATTGCCAAAATCAGCGAACTGAAATGGACTGAAATGGGTGAATTTAACTCAGGTGACCAGTAATATCTACTACTGTGGGCAGGAATCCCTCAGAAGAAATGGAGTAGCCATCATGGTCAACAAAAGAGTCCGAAATGCAGTACTTGGATGCAATCTCAAAA
>NW_011491247.1:19680-20214 GCF_000754665.1 Bison bison bison | reverse complement strand
GCTCCTTATCCTCTTCAGAAACTGGTATTGTCAGATTTCTTTCTTAATTTAGTCATTCTACTACATGTGCACCCACTATCTCCTTATAATTTAAACATATACGAACTATAGATGAGAATTTTGTTTTTCTCTTTTTAATATGAGTGCTTTTCTAAGATTATATGAATGAATTTAGAAACTGTTTTAAAAATTATTAAAAATCATAGTATGATTAAAAGTCATACCAGAACTTATCCATAGTGCTAATAGGCAGAATATTTCCCTCTGATTTGGTAAAAATAAGCCCTGGGAATGGAGTAGGCCACTCTTATATAGTGGAAAATGATTACTGAGGGATTTAGGTGGAACTTCAAAGTGATATGACTTGTAATACTATTTATTGAAAATGTTAAAAATATAAGATATTCACAAAGTCTTTGTGATTATGCTTATGCTCCCCTCATCCTCAGATTGCTGCAGTTTGAACTCTTTTTTTAACACTATCAGTGGCTAGTGAGTGACACACACTTAAGGGAAACTTCTTTTACTCATTTC
>NW_011491247.1:15683-15851 GCF_000754665.1 Bison bison bison | reverse complement strand
GTATCCTGCATCAAACCTGGACTGGCGATTCATTTCTTATATGATATTATACATGTTTCAATGCCATTCTCCCAAATCATCCCCCCCCCCTCTCTCCCACAGAGTCCAAAAGACTGTTCTATACATCTGTGTCTCTTTTGCTGTCTTGCATACAGGGTTATCGTTACC
>NW_011491247.1:14648-15583 GCF_000754665.1 Bison bison bison | reverse complement strand
GGAAGCAACCTAGATGTCCATCAGCAGATGAATGGATAAGAAAACTGTGGTACATATACACAATGGAGTATTACTCAGCCATTAAAAAGAATACATTTGAATCAGTTCTAATGTTACCATCTTTCTAAATTCCATATATATGTGTTAGTACACTGTATTGGTGTTTTTCTTTCCTGACTTACTTCACTCTGTGTAATAGGCTCCAGTTGAGACTTCACTCTTAAATGGTACACACAAAATCTCACATCTTCTAGGACCCAGGGCAGAAGCAGTTATTTGAAAGGAGCCTGGGTCAGACACACCTGCTGATCTTGGAGACACTCCTGAAACGGCAGGAGGAAATTGAAACTTACCCTGGGAATATATTATTGTCAGCCATTTTGGGAGCTTATTTTACCATGAGGATGCTGGTGCTGTCAAGTGCCATTTTGGAATCCTTCCTCTGGATTATTAGCACTGGGAACTGGCCTTGCCTGCTAGTCTACCAGTGCCAGTACTACCCTCAGCCTAAGTAGCTACCTTGGCAGGAACACATGCCCACCCACCAGCACGCCAGCTGCCTTAAGGCCTCCTGAGCTCACTGCCACCCCAGGACCCAGCTCTGTCCACTAGATGGCCTAAGACCTGGCCCTGTGCTGTAGTGCACTGGCCCAAACCCTGATCAGTAACCATTAGGCTGACACCAGTTTTGGACCCTGTGAATCCCACAGTCAGCTGTGTCTGGTATCATCAGCCCTAGCCATCAGCAGACTGACACTATATCTTGGAACCCTATCCACACAACCACCCACGGGAGATGTTGCTCAGCACACTCATTCACCACTATCAGCCCTGGTACCACCTGGGACTCTGCAGCCAGTCACCTTGTGACTCAGCCCCACCACCAGGGGCCAGCTGCCTGTGTACAAAGCATGGCGAAAAATGCAACTGGGATC
>NW_011491247.1:8826-11646 GCF_000754665.1 Bison bison bison | reverse complement strand
GACTCTCAAGAGTTTTCTCCAACACCACAGTTCAAAAGCATCAATTCTTTGGTGCTCAGCCTTCTTTATGGTCCAGCTCTCACATCTGTACAAAATTACAGTATGGCCCATCAATCCCACTACTGGGAATATCCCCCAAGAAAGCCATAGTTGAAAAAGACACATGTGCCCCAATATTCATTGCAACACTATTTACAATATCTAGGACATGGAAGCAGTCTATATGTCCATCAACAGATAAATGGATATAGAAGTTGTAGTACATATATACAATGGAATATTACTCAGCTACAAAAAGGAATGCATTTGAGTCAGCTCTAATGAGATGAATGAACCTAGAGCCCATTATCAAGAGTGAAGTAAGTTAGAAAGAGAAAAACAAATATCTTATATAAGTGCATATATGTGGAATATAGAAAGATGATACTGGTGAACCTATTTGCAGGGCAGCAGTGTTGATGTGTAAACAGAGAACAGACTTATGGATTCAGTGTGGAAGGAGAGGGAGGTATAAGTTGAAGGAGCAACATTGAAACATATGTATTACCACATATAAAATAGATAGCCAGTGGGAACTTGCTTTATGATGCAGGGGGCTCCAAGCCCACCCCATCCCATCCCTCTTTGACAACCTAGAGGGGTGGTATGGGCTGGGAAGTGGGCGGGAGTTTCAAGAGGGAGGGAACATATATATACCTATGGCTGATTCATGTTGATGTATCACAGAAACTGACACAATATTGTAGAACAATTATCTTTCAATTAAAAACAAATATATTTATTTAAAGGAAAAGAAAAGGTCACCTTCCAGCCTGGGCTCTGGCTCTCATGCACTTGGTGGCAGTCTCCCTCCAACTAGCCCAGCAGGACCCAGCTGAGCTGAGACAAGGGCTGATCCTGTCCAGCTATGAGTGCTACATGCTGCTGCATGGTGTATCCCTGCTTCCACTGATGCAGTTACTGTTGCTGCTGCTGCAGGCCAGGAGAAGCTGAAGTGCCAGGCAACCCCACCCAGGCCTTTGATTCTGTCACATAGGACAGTATACACCTTAAGACCCCAAATAGCCAAAACAACCTGAGAAAGAACAGACATTCAAGTATCATACTGTCTGATTTCAAATGCTACTACAAAGCTACAGTCATCAAAACAGTGTGGTACTGGTGCAAAACAGATATATACATGCATGGAACAGAATAGACAGCCCAGAAATACACCAACATTTACATGAGCAGTTAATCTATGATAAAGGAGGCAAGAATGTATAGTAAGAAAAGTAAAGCTTCATCAATAAATGGTGTTGGGAAAACTGGACAGCTATATTCTAAAAATCAATCTGGACCGTTTTCTTATTCTGTAGGCAAAAATCAACTCATAATGAATTAAAGACTAAAATTAAAGATCTGAAAATATAAACCTTCTAGAAGAAAATATAGGCAGTATGTGCTTTGACATCAGTCTTAGTAATATTTTTTTGGATATGTCTCCTCAGGCAAGAGAAACAAAATATACATAAATACATGAATCTACATCAAATTAAAAAGCATTTTCACAGCAAAGGAAACTATCAGAAAAACCAAAAGGCGACTTAACAAATGGGAAAGATCTTTGCAGATGATATATCTGATAAGGGGTTAATATCCAAAACATACAAAGAACACTTACAATTCAACATCAAACAAACAAACAACTGATTAGAAAATGTACAGAGAATCTATATAGACATTTTTCCAAAGAAGATATATAGATGGCCAACTGGAACATGAGAAGTTGTTCAGCATGACTATCACACATAAATGCAAATCAAAAGAGCATTGACCTATTACCTCCCACCTGTCAGAATGACTATTCTCAAATAGACAACAAACAATTATTGTTGGTGAGGATGTGGAGAAAAGGGAACCTTCATTCTCTGTTGGAACTCTTTTGTCCACTATGGAAAACAGTATGGTGAGTACTCAAAAATTAAAAAAATACAACTATATATAATCCAGCGATTCCACTCCTGGGTATTTATCCAAAGAAAACAAAACCACTGATTAAAAATATATATATGAACCCCTATGTTTATTGAATAGGTTCAAGAGATTAAACCTGGAAGACAGACTACCAGAAGAACTATGGATGGACAGAACTTTGTAACATTGCATAGGAGGCAGTGACCAAACCCATTACAAAGAAAAAGAAACACAAGAGAGCAAAGTAGTTGTGTGAGGAGGCTTTACCAATAGCTATTGAAAGAAGAGAAACAAAAAGCAAGGGAGAAAGGGAAAGACAAAGCGAACTAAATGCAGAGTTTCAGAGAACAATGAGGAGAAACAAGAAGGGCTTCTCAAATGAACAGTGCAAAGAAATAGAGGAAAACAACAGAATGGGAAAGACTAGAGACTCTTCAAGAAAATTGGAGATCTGGAGGATGGGCACAACAAAGGACAGAAATGATAAGGACCTAAAATAAGCAGAATAAATTAAGAAGAGGTGACAGGAATACAAAGAATAACTATACAAGAAAAGTCTCAATGAGCCAGATAACCGTGATGGTGTTTAGTCACCTAGAGCCAGACATTCTGGAGTATGAGGTCAAGTGGGCCTTAGAAAGCATTACTTCAAACAAAGCTAGTGGAAGTGATGGAATTCCTGCTGAGCTATTTCAAATCATAAAAGATGATGCTGTTCAGTGCTGCACTCAATATGTCAGCAAATAGGGAAAATTTAGCAGTGGTCACAGGACTGGAAAAAGTCAGTTTTCATTTCCATCCCAAAGAAGGGCAATGCCAACAAATGTTCAAACTACTATACCACTGTGCTCATTTCACATGCTA
>NW_011491247.1:4090-5698 GCF_000754665.1 Bison bison bison | reverse complement strand
TTCAAAGGAAAGATCAAGAGGGATTTCAGCCAAAGAGCAAGCATAGCAGTGACAAATGATCCTGATTTTTGTGAATTACTCTACTGAGTAACACATAGAAGATTTTTGACTGAAAATACCTGATTGCCATAATTTTTCTACTTTTTGTCCTGTTTTTCCTGATTCATTGTACTTCCTACAAAATTTGACACCTTTCACCTCTTCATTCACATCTAGTATTTAGGACTGTTTTTCATTTATCTCTGTTTTTGTTTGTTTTCATACTCTTTCTTTTTTCATTATTCATATACTCAATCCTTCATATTAATAAAAAGGAAAATGCAAATCTTCCAAGCATTTAAAAATTTGCTTCTTTTAATTTGTCATTACTTTTTGCTTTCATGCCATATTTAAGCTTAAATTTTTAGATGGCAAAATTAGTAATCAAGAGACTCTTACTTGCTGCAAATCTATAAAATTTCCTCAGTTTAAGGTTCTAAATGATAACCAAGGCTTTAGCTGAGCTAAAACTTATTATTAACTACAGGAAAAGGTTTATTTTATTAATCCAGTGGTATGTGTATATAATGTTATAGAGAATGTTTTGATTATTAAAGAAACAGTTTTCAAGTACTTTGCTCCATCGGCACAAGTATTTATTGGGTATCTACTTTTTTCAGTTACTTTTCTAGGTTCTTGTGACTAGCAGAGAGAAAAACAGAAAGTGAAGAGGTAGATAACAACAACAACAACACACAAAAAACACGAATAACACAAATGATTACATCAGAGTGATGCATTATGAAGAAAAATGAGACAGAATATAAGAGAGAGTGATGAAGGGGCTTAAATGATTAATATGTTAATGGTAATCATTTAAATTCATTTAAGCAGTTCTAATAGATTTATACATGAATATAGTGTTACGTTGATTCAAAGATCATTGGAAAAAAATGGACCTTTTCTTTTTAAACATCATTTATCTAATATGGAGGAGGTCAATGAAAGTTCTAGTTTCCCCGCCATTGTCTGAGTAGCAACGACCTCTAGAAGGAGCCAGTGATGCTGTGTCATAGTATTTTGAGCTGGGAAAGGTCCCAACTAGAGTTCACCATTCCATAAATATCATCTTCTGTGTACCCAAGACTATGCTGGTTCTAGAGATTTGACAGGGAGTAAGGCACAGAGGGCTCAAACAAACCTTGTCCGCACCAGGACCCAGAGACCCCACAGAGACTGAACCAAAACTGTGTTTGAGTGTCTCCTGTGGAGGTACAGGTCAGCAGTAGCCTGCTACAGGGGCAGGGGCTCTGGGTGCAGCAGACCTAGGTATGGCATAAGCCCTCTTGGAGGAGGTTGCCATTAACCCCATAATAGAGCCACCAGAACTTACAAAGGAATGGGGAAACAGACTCTTGGAGGGGACAAAGAAAACCTTGTATGCACCAGGACCCAGGAGAAAGGAGCAGTGACCCCACAAGAGACTGACCAAGACTTACCCGTGAGTGTCCAGGAGTCTCTGGCATAGGCGTGGGATGGTGGTGGCCTGCTGCAGGATCGGAGGCACTGAGTGCTCCATGGCATGCATGGGACTTTTTGAGGAGGCCACCATTATCTTCATTACCTCCA
>NW_011491247.1:0-198 GCF_000754665.1 Bison bison bison | reverse complement strand
CACATATACATCCATGGCAGATCCATGTCAATGTATGGCAAAACCAATACAATATTGTAAAATAAAAAAAAAAATCAAAAAAATTAAATACATTTTAAATTGGAGAATAATGAGCAAATTACTATATATTCACTACCTTTTCTTTTTTTTTTTTTTTTAAGATGCCTCGGTACCTTGATTTCATTTTTTTTTTTCTTT
>NW_011491246.1:14056-15047 GCF_000754665.1 Bison bison bison | reverse complement strand
TCGCTCAGTTGTGTCCAACTCTTTGTGACCCCATGGACTATACAGTCCATGGAATTCTCCAGGCCAGAATACTGGAGTGGGTAGCCTTTCCCTTCTCCTGGGATATCTTCCCAACCCAGGGATCGAACCCAGGATTCTTTACCAGCTAAGCCACAAGGGAAGCTCTTAAATATCAGTGGATTGACCTAATAAAATTATTCATCACTCACATCAAAGTTCAATTAAATAAGTGATGGAGAGCTCTATTAAGTTACTCTGAGACTTAGGATTCTTCCATGTAGGGACTTCACTTTTGTTTTGGTCATTCTTTACAAATGAATTGAATCCTCACTCAAAATTTAGATGTCAAGACTGTTGAAAACACACACACTCACACACACACACACACACTCACACACACACACACACACACACTCACACACACACACACACTCACACACACCAAGAAAGATTTTGACTCACATCCCGAGGCTTTATTGGGAAAGCTGGGAAAGCTACTAAAGCAAGTTCAAAAGGATTGAACAGAGAGTAATGACTGACACAGGGTTTTCAGAAACTTAGAAGGTTAGGCTGGGTCATTTCCTCATTTAGGCTGAGCCAATCACAGTTTGAATTTACCCTTTGAATCAAAAGAAGGAAAACCCAGATATTTTTCTCAGCTTGCCCCAGTGTGGGTCAGAAGGAAAAAAGGGAAGGGTGAAGCTTGAAAGCATTTAGCAATCACACATCAAAAATTGAATCAAACTCTTTACTACAGCTCTCCTCTACATGTAAGGGCTTCCCTGATAGCTCAATTGGTAAAGAATCTGCCTGCAATGCAGGAGACCCTGGTTCAATTCCTGGGTCGGGAAGATCCAGTGGAGAAGGGATAGGCTACCCACTCCAGTATTCTTGGACTTCCCTTGTGTCTCAGTTGGTAAAGAATCCACCTGCAATGTGGGTGAAAGACCTGGGTTCGAACCCTGCATTGGGAAGATCCCCTAGAGAAGAC
>NW_011491246.1:8696-10410 GCF_000754665.1 Bison bison bison | reverse complement strand
AGAATGATTTAAAATTGGTTATAAGAGATTTCTTCTCCAAGTTTATTTGCTCAAATTACTTTCTGCAATTTTCTGGGTGAAATTAATCTTCCTTCTCTGTGCTAATAAATTCTCCCTACTCTTCCAAATCCTTTATATCTCTTCAAGATACAGGGTACTTTGTGTCTCTTTTACTTTTCTGTTAAGTATCTTTTTAATTTATAGACCCCTCCCCAAGCCAGCCTTTCTTCTGTTTTGAAAGATGACTTTTTAGCACAGTATACAAGAGTTTTGGGTTATATGCAAATTGTCATTTGAGAAAAGTGGAATATCCATTGTTTAACTATCAAAGGCCTTTATAATTGAGTTAACTATTGTTAATTGTGGTTTCATGCATTTTTATTTGTGGCTTTTCTGAAGGCCTTCAGGAGCTGGCAAAACTAGGGAAAGATACAGCAACAGTAGAGATAAAATGTGAATGAAGTAAGCAAAGATCATAGAAAAGTAACATAGAGACAAAGCATTACTGCAAATTAAAACAAAACAAGAGTATGTTTAGCCAAGAAAGAGTCATTCTGTTGTTCTTTTATTTTCATGTATTCCAATTTTAGTAAAAAGGAAAAAAAGAATTTTTTTGAGTGCATGCATTATGGAAACAAACAACGCATTTCAAAATTGAGATGACTGAAGGTTTTGTTCATAAGTCAGGGAGATCAGAAGGCTCTGGATCTCTCTGATGAAAGCTAGTTTTCTGTCATTACTTGACCTGTTCTATTTCATTATTTACCTGTGATGTGTCCTTGTTATGCAGCTGAGTTTCAGCTTTTGTGTATGTATCTAAGGCTTATAGAAAGATAACTCCTGATTAAAAGTTTACACAAAAGTCTCTGTGACAAGTTGAAATTTAAATATACTTGAGGTCAACTGTGTGGGGAATTGATGTGGAAATGTTATTGCCAAGAAATGCTCCTAAGTGAGAGATTTTTAAAAAATTTCTTTAGTCCCTAATTTCATGTTCATTGTATTTTGTTTCTCAATAGGTTCTTCTCAATGATTATTCTCAAACTTTCCATTAAAGAAAAATCAGCTCTGTCATTTTGCCCTTTTATTGCTCCTCTCCTTTTCTTCTTTCCATTATCTATTTATTCTTGATGTAGATCTTGAATTTGAGCTAGAAATATCCATATCACTTACAGATTTCACATTAAAGAATCTAGATTTTGTGGAACATAAAGCTTACATAATTTGGAATGAGGTGACTCTTTAAAGAAAAATTCTGTAAATTTAACATGACCAGACAGCTTTGGAAAGGACCTGTGCAAGTGGAGGACCCTGAAGTTTGAGTTATGTTAAATCTTCCTGTTATCATTAATCCATTCCAGACTTTTTCTTCCCTTCCATTGATTTCTCATTATAAATTTATTGGAGAACAAAATGTAACAGGGCTTTGGCTATTGTTACTCAGTACTCTATTTTCACCAACTATGAAGCAGCCAATTGTGTAAAGAATCAGCTGTGACTTGGTAGAAACTCTCAGAGATAAAATTCTTATCAATGGACATCTGTCAATGACTAGAATTGACACTAGATGAGATTCTGAACCAGATAGGCTATTGTTTAGCAGTGCAATTTTCACTTTGAAAGAGAAGAAGCTGAAGATAGAGAGGCATGGATAAAGAGAGTTGACATATAGGAAACCAGTTTTGCATTTGTTATGGAGAAAAATAATATAAAA
>NW_011491246.1:4384-5765 GCF_000754665.1 Bison bison bison | reverse complement strand
AAACTGCTGCAACCCAATAAGTTCAATTCCTCATGTGACATACATTCATTGAAACCTGATGTCCACCTCCCTCCCTGCCCAGGCTTTGTTAGAAGCCTGATTTTTTTTTTTCTTCTCTAAATATCAGGTCAAAATTTCAAGGCAAAGATCCAAAATGTTGAGATACTAGGTGGTTGATGAATAGCATTCTTATTCCCTGTACCCAAGTTAGAAACTAGTTAAGAGGCAGGCAAAAAAATAAAAAAGATTAATCCAAATATAAGTATAGTTTTATTACTGGTGACATCTACAGAGGGATTCCTAAAGCTCTTTGTGATGTAGGTAAACTTAAATGGTCATAAAAAAGCTTAGATATGGTAAAGCCAAGCATATACATAATCCTGATGGAATTGAAACTGTAAAACTCTAGAAGAAAATATTGGAGGCAAGGTCCTTGATGTTGATCATGGAACAGTTTTGGGGATCTGACACCAAAAGTACAGGCAACAAAAGCAAAAATAAACAAGAGGGACTGTGTCATAACTAAAACATTTCTGCACGGCAAAGTATACAATAAACAAAATGAAAAGGCAGCCTACAGAACGGGAGAGAATATTTGCAAATGTGTATCTGACAATGGGTTAATATCCAAAATGTATAAGGAACACTTACAACTCAACAGCAAAAATAAAACAAACTCCCAAATAACCCAATTGAAACATGGGCAAAGGATATGAATAGACATTTTTCCAAAGACATACAGTTGTCCAACAAGTGTATTAAAAGGTGCTCAACTTCATTAATCATCAGGGAAATGCCAAGTCAAAACCACAATGAGATATCACCTTATACCTTTGGGATGACTACCACTTAAAGGACAAGAGATAACAAGTATTAGTGAGCATATGGAGAAAAGGGAACCCTTGTGCACTGGTGGTAGGAATATTAATTGGTGCAGCCCCTATGGAGAACCAAATGGTGGTTCCTCAAAAATTTTAAAAAGAACTATTATATGATCCAGCAATCCTACTTCTGTGTATATATACAAAGTAAATAAAAATTACTCTTTTGAAGAGAGAGCTACATTTCCACAGTCCTTGTGGCATTATTCACAATAGCTAAGATATGAGAAGTTAAATGTCTATCAACAGATGAATGGATAAATAAAATATGTTGTATATATACAACAGAATATTATTCATCCATAAAAAGAAGGAAATACTGCCATTTGTGACAACATGGATAAACCTGGGGGCATTATGCAAAGTGAAATAAGGAAAGGGAAAGAAGACAAATATTGTATGATATCACTTATATGTGGAATCTTTTTTAAAAAATGCTGAACTCATAATAATAGAGGCCAGAGTGGTGATTCTCAGAGGCTGAGGGAAAAAGGGGAGAT
>NW_011491246.1:0-200 GCF_000754665.1 Bison bison bison | reverse complement strand
AAAAAGACTACTAGAGCTCATCAATGAATTCATTAAAGTTTCAGGATACAAAAATAATGTACAAAAGCTGTTGCATTTCTATATACTAACAGCAAACTCAGTTCAGTCAGTCATGTCTGACTCTTTGTGACCCCATGAACCACAGCACGCCAGGCCTCCCTGTCCATCACCAACTCCCGGAGTCCACCCAAACCCATGTC
>NW_011491245.1:14724-15979 GCF_000754665.1 Bison bison bison | reverse complement strand
ATAAACAGAGATCACTTTGCTGATGAAGGTCCATCTAGTCAAAGCTATGGTTTTTCCAGTGGTCATGTATGGATGTGAGAGTTGGACTAAAAAGAAGGCTGAGCACTGAAGAATTGGTGCTTTTGAACTGTGGTGTTGGAGAAGACTCTTGAGAGTCCCTTGGACTGCTAGGAGATCCAACCAATCAATCCTAAAGGAAATCAGGCCTGAATATTCATTGGAAGGACTGATGTTGAAGCTGAAACTCAGATACTTTGGCCATTTAATGGAAAGAACTGACTCATTCGAAAAGACCCTGGTGCTGGGAAAGATTGAAGGCAGTAGGCGAAGGGGATGACAGAGGATGAGAAGGTTGGATGGCATCACCAGTTCGATGGACATGAGTTTGAGCAAGCTCTGCAAGTTGGTGATGGACAGGGAGTCGGACACAACTGAGCGACTGAACTGACTGACAAATTTAGTACTGTTACAACTTCCTGTTTAATTGTACTTTCTATTATGAAATGTCCCTCTTTATCTGTAGTAATACTTTTTACCTTAAAGTCTATACTGCTTGATATTAATACTACTTTTTTTCATACACCATTTGCATGATATATCTTCCATCTTTGAAAAATTTAACCTTTTTGTTGTAGACTGATCTCTTGTAAATATAGTTTCCTTTTTAAATTCAGGTTGTTTCTTTTAACTGGCACATTTAATTAATTTTCATTAATGTAATTAATTATATATTGCCTTTAAATATGCCACATATTGTTTGCATTCTACTCATCTTACCTGTTCTATGAACCTTTTCTCTCCTTATTGCATTCTTTTGGATATTTTTACTAACATTTTTTAATGTTTTGTTAACTTTATAGATATATATCCTTTTACCATTGGCTTAATAGATATCCTAAAGATTACAACATGCATACTTATTATACTTTAACTCCATTTACCCCCTGGTATCCATATGCTATTGTTGTTTTGTAATTTAATTATCTATATAATTTAAACTGTACATGACATTGCTGTTTTATCGAGATCCCCCATTTGTCTACCCTTTTCCTGCTCTTTATTCCTTCTTCTCAAGTTTCTGTCTGGCATAATTTCCTTCTGCTTAATAATACCTTTTAAAATTCCTTTTTGTGTGTGTCTGCTGATGATTTTTTTGTTTTTGTTTACCTGAAAATATGTCTTTATTTCACCTTCATTTTTGAATGACATTTTTATGGCGTATAGAATTCTATATTAGCAGTTATTTTTCTTTCAG
>NW_011491245.1:10236-11431 GCF_000754665.1 Bison bison bison | reverse complement strand
GTGGACAGAGGAGCCTGGCGGGCTACAGTCCATAGGGTCACAAAGAGTCAGACAGGACTGAAGTGACTTAGTGCACAGGTAAGCATGCGTAGGTGATTCTGGTGTATTTAGGGTGAGAATCTTTGACTCATGGAATTGTGCATGTGTATGGTTAGAAGCTAGAGTGCATATGGGCCAAATGGCTACTTGTATTAGGGTGGGCATACAGTAATCAGGAGTCTTGGCCCATAAACTAAAAAAAAAAAAATCGGAATCTTGGCCCAGAATGACCTCTTTCTGTTTCTCTTTTACTCTCATTCTGTCTGAAATAGCTAGCTATTCCAAAGTCCTACTAAGAACCTTTTCCAGATTTGTAGGGTTAACATATATTATGCAGATCATCTATTGCAGTGGTTCTTAACCAAGGGTACACAGTTGTCTTACCCTGGGAACCTTTTCAAAATGCATATGTCCCTGGCCACACACTCAGACATATGTCATCAGAGTTTTTCGAGTAGTACCATGAGCATTTATTGTTTGGAAAAAAGACTGCAGGTGATACCATGCTCATTTCACTTGAGAATTAATGCTCTAAAGGAAGAAATGAAGGAAAGAGTATAAAGGAGATAACATTTGGTTCCCTGCGACTAACTTCAGCTCTTCTGTTATGGATTATTAGGTCTTTATCATCTGTGATACTGGGACTGACTACTGGATTGTGAGCTTGGGTGGTAGTGAGTGTTTAATGAACATCTCTCTGTAGAACACCATTTGGGTAATCTATTGATAAACTGTCTTTGAGGGAGAGAGGAATTTCAGTTGCCAATTTCTCAGCTAGATAATAGTCTTGTGTGCTTGGGATAGCCAAGGGAGGAGGGTGATTCTTTGTCTCCTGTGGCTTCCTGGGGACTCCCCTGCTGCTTGCTGCTGAAATTACTTTAAAACTATAGGCTGCTGAGTAAACTTCCCCATGCACATCCACCTGTTAGTGGGCCTGCACTTCAGAGATGAAGAGTAATTTTTTGGGGAATGATGCATACAGCATAGGTTGAAACTTAACAGGCACAATGAAATTGATTTTCAGAAGACTACTTCTGAATTTTATTTTGTGGTTTGTGGATCATTATTCTTGTTTGATCCTGCCATATTAATGGTCTACAAGGGCAGCAATAGCTTGAACATTTGTAAGGTTTTGGATCAATCCACATGGCTCTGT
>NW_011491245.1:9621-10136 GCF_000754665.1 Bison bison bison | reverse complement strand
TATTTTTTCATTTCCTTCTTTCCCTTGCTTCTTGTATTTAGCAGCCAATTGCTAAATTGATTCATACTTTGTGAAGTTGATTTGTAGTGTTCACGATGCCTCTTGCATGACTCCCTGTCTTTCTAGTTCCTTTGCTACTACTCTGGTTGTGTTTGGCACAGATGACGTTCAAGGTTCCTCCCAACCTACTTCTCCCCTGCAGTGGTTGTCCAGTTGGGAGTTGCTTTATGCTGTACTTCATATGCACACCTCAGCTAGATCATTTTTCTTCAAGTGCCACTTTCTCATGTCATTCCCTCCTCAGAAATCTTTTATGTCTCCACACTGCCGCTCTTCAAACTTCTTAAACTGGCATTCTAAAGTGAAAGTGAAAGTGTTAGTCACTCAGTCGTGTCCGACTCTTTGCAACTCCGTGGACTGTAGCCTGCCAGGCTTCTCTCTCCATGAAATTCTCCAGGCAAGGATACTGGAGTAGGTAGCCATTCCCTTCTCCAGGGGATCCTTCCAACCGAGGG
>NW_011491245.1:4410-6584 GCF_000754665.1 Bison bison bison | reverse complement strand
GTTAAGTTCGGTCACCTTAGTTAGGTCACTTCACTTTTCTGGCTCTCAATTTTCTTATCTGTAAAATGTTGGAAATTGAAGTTGGTGACCTATAAGATCTCTTCTAACACTAGCAGTTTTATCACTGCAGCGAACAGAATCCCCATTGCTCCCCCTCCCCGATTTTCTTAGCCTATTCCTCTCACGTGAGAATCACTGGCATAATAAATACAGCCCAAATGCTTTAGCTAGCCATTCAAGACCCACATTAATGTTGGTTTGCCAGCATTGTCTACTGTTCATAATAGAAATCACAGTTATATATAGATTGATTTTCTTACTGCATATTCCTACCTTCATTGTCACTTGGGTTATTGCTCCTGTTAAAATTCTCTTTTTGATGATAAAATACTCCTCATCTTTAAGGACAAGTTTAAATTTCACACTTTCCTGTGAAGGCTTTTCTGATCTCTTAGCCCTTAGTGATTTTTTTCCTATTTCATCTAACCTTAAATCAGCATTTATGATATGCCACATACTCTACATGGCATTGTAGGAGATAGAAAGATAAAATAAGTCCCTGACATTAGAGAGAACCTGAAATTGCAGATGAGCATGGTGAGCAGAGGGAGCAGCATGAGCAAAGACTTAGAGACAGTAGGGTGGAGGGTGTGTTTGGGTAAAAGCTTGGAGCCCATTCACCTTACTTATTTGGTCTATGTCTTATTTGGTCTATGTATTGTCTAAAAACAGTTTTTGAGATAGTATGCTGCTATATAATATGAAATATGGTTCATTTGTTATTTATTGGCCACCCAGTTTCCATTTCCTTTTTCAAATAATGTTGCAGTTTTTGGAGTAATCAGTCTCCTTTATAGTTGTAGTGTTATGGCAAATCTCAGTGCCTATATTCAGTATAAGCCAAAATGATCTGGTCTTTTTTCATATTACCCCAATAAAACCGAAGAGAAGTGGCTACATGATAGGAGAATCAGTTTACATTCTCTTTTGGACCTGGCCATCACTTCATGGGAAATAGATGGGGAAACAATGGAAACAGTGACAGACTATCTTTTTTGGGCTCCAAAATCACTGCATAGGGTGACTGCAGCCATGAAATGTGAAACTCCAATACTTTGGCCACCTGATGCAAAGAACTGACTCATTGGAAAAGACTCTGATGCTAGGAAAGGTTGAAGGTGGGAGGAGAAGGGGCCAACAGAGGGTGAGATAATTGGATGGCATCACTGACTCAATGGATATGAGTTTGAGTAAACTCCGGGAGTTGGTGATAGACAGGGCAGCTTGGCATGCTGCAAAGAGTTGGGGTCGCAAAGAGTTGGACACAACTGAGTGAATGAACTGAAGGGAACTGACTTTTTTTTACCTTACCTGTATAGATCCTTTTACCTATCACCCCCATCACCCTCTTGGAATCACCCTCAAGTCTCTTGACTCCTTGTCCCCAGTTCTCCCTGCCTTGACAAAGCCCCCCAGACTGTAGGTGTTCCATTCCCCTCATTCACTGGAATACCTGCAAGTTGAACTCCATTTGTACCCACTCTTGTGCTCCTACCTCCATAGAAACAGTATGTTCCTTTGGTCCAAGACCAGTCCTTTCACCTAGGCTTTGAATCCTCGCCCCTCCTACTTTTTAAATGGCCCATTCTATACCAGTCATTTCCTTTCTCTCCTGTATTTTTGCACTCTCTCAAATGTCTTTTTCTTTTTAGCATATAATCATGTTCATATCTCACCTTGGCAGGGAAGAACGTTCTTTGAGCCAACATCTTCCCAAAACTACTCTATTCTCATTTCTCTTAATAGTCAAGCTTCTGAGAGGAATGGAATAAACTTGCTGTCTACATGCTAACAAGTTCATTTTCTTATGGTTAGGTTTCTATGCCCTCTTCACCACTGAATCTTTTTTTCCTAAAGGTCAGTAATGATCTCCATATTGCAGGTTTGATGGGGTTCTTGTAATCATATTCCACTTTCTGTCATGATTGATATTGTCCAAACCCTTATTCCCCTTTTTCTATTTTAAAAAGTTTTTAATAATAACCAGAGAAAGACATTTGACATTTTGAATTTATTGATGATAAGATGGTTATTTCATTTATTAATGTTCCTCAGTGAATATTTATTAAATGTTAAATTTGTTTTGTTTTAATGGAGCCTATTATACAGAGTGA
>NW_011491245.1:0-201 GCF_000754665.1 Bison bison bison | reverse complement strand
CCAGGCTCCTCCGTCCATGGGATTCTCCAGGCAAGAGTACTGGAGTGGGGTGCCATCGCCTTCTCCGAATCTCCTACTACTCTTCTGCATTTCCTGTTTGTGTTGCTGATCATCCTGTTCATGACTCCATTCGTCTCACTGTATCTCACTGTGCACACTGTTCGCTGAACCTGTAGTAGACAAGGTGCAAGCTAAGAGGCT
>NW_011491244.1:9330-9634 GCF_000754665.1 Bison bison bison | reverse complement strand
CGGCTCCATCTATCTTAGAAACTCAACACATGTTTGATATAGCTCAACTATGCTGATAAAACTCTGGATTAATCATTGCCCCTGAAAAAATTCAAACCTCTACACCTTACCATTACTTGGGGTTTGTTGTTAGTAGACAACGTATTACTCCCCAACTAACTCATCCATACTGATAAATTGTCAACCTTAAATGACTTTCAAAAGCTCTTGCTGCTGCTAAGTCGCTTCAGTCGTATCCGACTCTGTGCGACCCCATAGACAGCAGCCCATCAGGCTCCCCCGTTCCTGGGATTCTCCAGGCAAG
>NW_011491244.1:4506-5138 GCF_000754665.1 Bison bison bison | reverse complement strand
ACAATTTAATAAGACTTTAGGTTCTATAACTTGCATTAATTGCAAACTGTATACTTGTCTTAACTCCTCCATCTATTTAAGAAATGATTCAGTTTTGATTCTTCGATCTCAATGCAATTTCTGGTTACCAGTAAATCTTGAACGACCCTGGGAAGAAGGTCCCATGACTGGACTTGCTTCCAGATTACTTCAATTTTGTGTTGCTCCTGTTCATTTTAATCAGTGTCTACAACTGGGAACAAATCAAATTTCATTTACAAAATATACATGATAATGCCTCTCTGAATCTACAATTACTGCAAAAGGAAATCTTTGAAACTTTTTCTAAACGTCTCCCCTCTTCCACGAATTTGGAAACGTTAGCCAAACAACTAGCTGATCAATTATCTGGGCTAGACCCACGAGGACAGTTTCAAAGTATTACCGACAGCATCGGGTCTGGAACTATAACTTTGGTGATTGCCTTGGCAATTATATTTGTTGTTTATCTTTGCCTTTCTATAAGGTGGTTAATACCAAACAAACTCAATTGGTCAGGACCTTTTTTATAAATATAATAAAATAGGAGGAATTGTCAGGAAGCATTTAACAGGAGATTCCTGTGTGCTGTTTTGGATCTGTCATGAATCCTC
>NW_011491244.1:0-204 GCF_000754665.1 Bison bison bison | reverse complement strand
CCTGAGCATTCTGTATCATGCATCGAACCTGGACTGGTGACTCATTTCATGTACAATAATATACATGTTTCCATGTCATTCTCCCAAATCATCCCAACCTCACCCACTCCCAGAGTCCAAAAGACTGTTCTATACATATGTGTCTCTTTTGCTGTCTCACATACAGGGTTATCATTACCATCTTTCTAAATTCCATACCTATGC
>NW_011491243.1:20982-21336 GCF_000754665.1 Bison bison bison | reverse complement strand
CTAGACTTTTTTTTTGAGCTCCAAAATCACTGCAGATGGTGACTGCAGCCATGAAATTAAAGACGCTTACTCCTGGAAGAAAGTTATGACGAACTAGATAGCATATGAAAACAGAGACATCATTTTGCCAACAAAGGTCCATCTAGTCAAGGCTATGGTTTTTCCAATGGTTATATATGAATGTGAGAGTTGGACTGTGAAGAAAGCTGAGCGCCGAAGAATTGATGCTTTTGAACTGTGGTGTTGCAGACGACTCTTGAGAGTCCGTTGGACTGCAAGGAGATCCAACCAGTCCATCCTGAAGGAGATCAGCCCTGGGATTTCTTTGGAAGGACTGATGCTAAAGCTGAAACT
>NW_011491243.1:16939-17196 GCF_000754665.1 Bison bison bison | reverse complement strand
ATCTATTTCTGCTTTATTGACTATGCCAAAGCCTTTGACTGTGTGGATCACAATAAACTGTGGAAATTTTGAAAGTGATGGGAATACCAAACCAGCTGTCCTGCCTCTTGAGAAATCTGTATGCAGGCCAGGAAGCAACAGTCAGAGCTGGACATGGAACAACAGACTGGTTCCAAATAGGAAAAGGCGTATGTCAAGGCTGTATATTGTCACCCTACTTATTTAACTTCTATGCAGAGTACATCATGAGAAACGCT
>NW_011491243.1:15931-16839 GCF_000754665.1 Bison bison bison | reverse complement strand
AGTCTCCAGGGGCCAGAGCAGACCAGTGCACCAGGAGCCATTTCCTCTTGGCTCAGGGGAGCTCCCGGGTAAGGTCCTCTGTGGAGGACACTTTCTATTTGGCAGAATCTACCAGAGCATGCCCAAGACTGGTTTGATGTCATGTTGCTCTGGCTTTTCTTTGCTGATGTACGGGACAGTGAAGTTTGCAGGAGAGAGTGGCGAGAATAATGTTCACACTTCTCGTGCCTGTTAGGGTGGTCCATTTGGCTCTCTGGGAAAGAAAAAGACAAAAGACTTCCCCAGAAAAAGACTATGTTTGATACCTTATTCCTTCTTGAGATGGACCTTCTGAAATTTGTGTCCAGGGTGTGGAATCTGAAACTACCAACCTGTAGTAACCTCAATCCTGCCAAAGTAGAGGTCCCTGCAGATGCACAGAATAACATTACAGTATATGAGCTCTGGGGCAATGAAGACTACAATTGACTGGATTTGTCTATCAGTGTGAGGGCTAAGAGGAGCTACTCCATGTTCAAAACTAGCCAATCTGATCACATGGACCACAGCCTTGACTAACTCAATGAAACTAAGCCATGCTGAGTGGGGTCACTCAAGATGGGCGGGTCATGGTGGAGAAGTCTGACAGAATGTGGTCCACTGAGGAGGGAATAGGAAACCACTTCAGTATGCTTGCCTTGAGAACCCCATGAACAGTATGAAAAGGCAAATGAAAGGATAGTGAAAGAGGAACTACCGCGGTTGGTAGATGCCCAATATGTTACAGGAGATCAGTGGAGAAATAACTCCAAAAAGAATGAAGGGATGGAACCAAAACAAAAAAATTACCCAGCTGTGGATGTGACTGGTGATAGAAGCAAGGTCCAATGCTGTAAAGATCAATATTGCATAGGAACCTGGAATGTTAG
>NW_011491243.1:14905-15831 GCF_000754665.1 Bison bison bison | reverse complement strand
CAAGAAACACCTGGAGTAACAGGCAAATTTGGCCTTGGAATATGGAATGAAGCACGGCAAAGGCTGATAGAGTTTTGCCAAGAAAATGCACTGGTCATAGCAAACACCCTTTTCCAACAACAGACATGATGTCTACACATTGACATCATCAGATGGTCAACAACAAAATCAGATTGATTATATTATTTGCAGCCAAAGATGGAGAAGCTCTAAACAGTCAGCAAAAACAAGACTGGGAACAGAGTGTGGCTCAGATCATGAATTCCTTATTGCCAAATTGAGATTTAAATTGAAGAAAGTAGGGAAAACCACTAGGCCATTCAATAATGACCTAAATCAAATCCCTTATGATTATACAGTGGAAGTGAGAAATAGATTTAAGGGACTATATCGGATAGATAGAGTGCCTGATGGACTATGGACAGAGGTTCATGACATTGTACAGGAGACAGGGATCAAGACGATCCCCATGGAAAATAAATGAAAAAAAACCAAAATGGCTGTCTGCGGAGGCCTTACAAATAGCTGTGAAAAGAAGAGAAACGAAAAGAAAAAGAGAAAAGGAAAGATAAGCATCTGAATGCAGAGTTCCAAAGAATAGCAAGGAGAGATAAGAAAGCCTTCCTCATCAATCAATTTAAAGAAATAGAGTAAAACAACAGAATGGGAAAGACTAGAGATCCCTTCAAAACAATTAGAGATACCAAGGGAACATTTCATGCAAAGATGGGCTCAAAAAGGACAGAAATGGTACGGACCTAACAGAAGCAGAAGATGTTAAGAAGAGGTGGCAAGAATACACAGAAGAACTGCACAAAAAAGATCTTCACGACCCAGCTAATCATGACTGTGTGATCATGCACCTAGAGCCAGACATCCTGGAATGTGAAATCAAGTGGGCCTTAGGAAGCATCACAAGGAACAAA
>NW_011491243.1:8093-13866 GCF_000754665.1 Bison bison bison | reverse complement strand
CATCACCAAGTCGATGCACATGAGTTTGAGTGAACTCTGGGAGTTCGTGATGGACAGGGAGGCCTGGCGTGCTGCAATTCCTGGGGTCACAAAGAGTCAAACATGACTGAGCGACTGAACTGAACTGAACTGCAGGAGTGGAATTGTTGAAGGTTGACATACTGTATCCAGACTAGTAGAACTATTGTGATGCAAAATAAAAAGCCTCTGATATTTTTTATTTGCTCTGCAGTTTTACCTTTCCCAGAATGTTGTACAATTGACTGCATGCAGTGTATATCCTACTTCAGACTAGATTACTTTACTTAATAACATTAATTCAGGTTTCATCCATTTCTTTTTATGATTTGATAGCTCGGTTCATTTTATTCTTGAATAATATTCGGCTATGTTGATGTACCATTGTTTGATAATCCATATATTTATTAAATGACAATTTGGTTGCTTCCAATTTGTGTGTATGTGTTAGAGAGAGAGAGATAGTATGAATTAACCTATCATAAAACTCATGTGCATGTTTTTGTGTGGGCATTAGCTATCAAATCATTTGGTAAACTAAGAATATAATTGTTAGATCATGTGGTATGACTATATTTACCTCTGTAAGAGATTGCTTCCAAAGTGCCTCTCCATTTTGCAATCCCACTACCAACAAATGAGAGTTTCTATTGTCCCTCATCTTGCCAGTAAATGGTTTGTCAGATTTTTGTATTTTACCTTTCTGATAAATGTATAGTGGCACCTCTTTTCTCTAATTTCATTAGTCTACTCTAAAAAATTATCTTATTTTCATTGGCACATTTCCATTGTGTTTTATTACCATCAGTTCTTCAGGTATTTTATCTTCAGTCTGAGGTTTAAATAGACCTTCTGCTCAGCAAAGCTTCTGCTGCGGTTTATGCCATCAGTGCTTACTTTGCTTAATTAGTCCTCCAATAATATTTTCATGAAGGACTCATAACTTGAAATCATGTATATTGGAAAAAAATATTTTTAACTGAGCAACACTGACATTTTATTTTCCTGAGTATTGCTTTTTCCACTATTGTTTAGTGCCTCTACACAAAAGTTTAAGTTCAGCATGAACTTCTCTCCCTTATTTTTGGTTTGTTTGATTATCTTATATACTTACTAGATGTTAACCAAAGAGATATTAATACCAGTTTCAGATGTAGTGGCACATTTTTCATGAAGTTTTATCACAACTATTTATATATTTTATCAGAATCTTGATTTTATTATCTTTCTTCTTCATATTTTGAAGAACTACATGTTCATTATTCAAGTTTTGAATAGTCTGTGCCTCTTCTCCATTGAGATTCCAATGAATCCATTTATATAATGTTAGAAAGAGAAAACAATCATAAAATATGTTGGTATAGTTATTTAAGAAAATATATTTCAAAAAGAACAGTAACTAAATCATTTGCTATTTGCTAGGAAAATTAATTTTCTCTCAGGATATTTTGTAATTATTCAAGTCCAAATGCTCTTGCATATAATCTATAAGCAGAGAAGATAAATTAGCAAGCACCTCGGTCAAACATCAATTTATAGAAAATCTAATGTTCGGTTTTAACTAGTTTAACTTAGAGTCTTGCAATATAGTTCAGTTATCAACGTTCTTGTTTTTCCTGTCAGTAAAGAGAATGTGCTAGTTCCTTAGGAGGAAGAATATTCTACTCAGTATTTTCCTATGCTTTTGATTTTCAAGAGCAGAGAAATCTTAAGACACTTGTGTTCAAATGTCTGGTATTGTGCCTAAGGAATATTTTACTAATTAATGTTACCATTAGTAAAATGTACATTCTGATTACTTCCCATGCTAATTTAAAGTGACATGATAAAATACATATATCAATTAAATATGTTTGGGATTGACATGTACATGCTACTCTATTTAAAATGGATAACAAGGACCTACTCTACAGCACAGGGAACTCTGCTGAATACTCGGTAAGAACCTAAATGGGAAAATAATTTGAAAAAGAATATATATATATATATATATGTGTGTGTGTGTGTGTGTGTATATATATAATTGAATCACTTTGCTGTACACTGGAAGCTAACACAACATTGCTAACCAATTATACTCCAATATAAAATACAGTATTAAAATAAAGAAAATAAACTTTTGCTGAAGACAAAAATAACAATATAAACTAAACATTTTTCAGTTCAGTCACTCAGTCATGTCTGACTCTTTGTGACCCCATGGACTTCAGCATGCCAGGCCTCCCTGTCCATGAACAACTCCCGGAGTTCACTCAAACTCACATCCATCGAGTTGGTGATGCCATCCAGCCATCTCATCCTCTGTCGTCCCCTTCTCTTGCCTTCCCAGCATCAGAGTCTTTTCCAAGGAATCCGTTCTTTGCATCAGGTGGCCAAAGTATTGCAGCTTCAGCACCAGTCCTTCCAATGAACATTCAGGACTGATTTCCTTTAGGATGGACGGCTTGGTTCTCCTTGCTGTCCAAAGGACTCTGAGGAGTCTTCTCCAACACCACAGTTCAAAAGCATCATACTTTGGTGCTCAGCTTTCTTTATATTCCAACTCTTACATCCAATCATGACTACTGGAAAAACCATAGCTTTGATTAGACAGACCTTTCTTGGCAAAGTAATGTCTCTGCTTTTTAATATGCTGTCTAGGTTGGCCAAAACTTTTCTTCTGAGGACCAAACATCTTTTAATTTCATGGCTGCAGTTACCATCTGCCATGATTTTGGAGCCCCAAAACATAAAGTCTGTCACTGTTTCCACTGTTTCCCCATCTATTTGCCATGAAGTGAGGGGACCAGGTGCCATGATCTAAGTTTTCTGAATGTTGAGTTTTAAATCAACTTTTTCACTCTCCTCTTTCACTATCATCAAGAGGCTCTTTAGTTCTTCACTTTATGCCATAAGGGTGATGTCATCTGCATATTTGAGGTTATTGTTATTTCTCCTGGTAATCCTGATTCCAGCTTGTGCTTCATCCAGTCCAGCATTTTTCATGATGTACTCTGTATATAAGTTAAATAAGCAGGGTGACAATATATAGCCTTGACGTACTCCTTTCCTGATTTGGAACCAGTCTATAGTTCCATGATAGTTCTAACTGTTGCTTCTTGACCTGCATACAGATTTCTCAAGAGGCAGGACAGGTGGTTTGGTATTCCCATCTCTTTAATAATTTTTGGCAGTTTGTTGTAATCCCCACACTCAAGGGCTTTGTCATAACCAATAAAGCAGAAGTAGATGTTTTTCTGGAACTCTCTTTCTTTTTCGATGATCCAGTGGATGTTGTCAATTTAATCTTTGGTTCCTCTGCCCTTTCTAACTGTAGCTTGAACACCTGGAAGTTCATGATTCATGTACTGTAGAAGCCTGGCTTGGAGAATTTGGAGCATTACTTTTCTGGCATGTGAGATGAGTGCAACTGTGTGGTAGTTTGAGCACTCTTTGGCATTGCCTCTCTTTGGGATTAGAATTAAAACTGACACTTTCCAGTCCTGTGGTCACTGCTGAGCTTTCCAAATTTGCTGGCATATTGAGTGAAGCATTTTCACAGAATCATCTTTTAGGATTTGAAATAGCTCAACTGGAATCCCATGACTTCCACTAGCTTTGTTCATACTGATGCTTCCTCAGGCTCACTTGACTTCACATTCCAGGATGTCTGGCTCTAGGTGAGTGATCTTACCATCATGATTATCTGGGTCATGAAGATCCTTTTTGTACAGTTCTTCTGTGTATTCTTGCCACCTCTTCTTAATATCTTATGCTTCTGTTAGGTCCAAAAATGGTATGGACCTAACAGAAACAACATTGAGAATGGGGCAAAAGATTATTTTACTTTGCAGTAAACTAGCTTTATAAATATAAATATTAGTCATTTTTTGAAATGGAAAGAACTCAGCATTGCTCTTTCACATGAAGGCATATAAATACATATACAGATATATATATAAACATATAAAGGCAATCCTGTCAATCATTCAGCTCCTTTTATATTGTTCCATTATAATAGAATCTGTATTTGTTATCTCCCTTACTATAGTGGTGTCATTCACTTTCATACATCTGATGTTTTTTAAGCACATACTGTATATCAGAGTTTTTTTTAGGTAGTGGACATACAGTGGTCAAAAAAAAGAAAAATTTGTCCTCAGGGATTTTATATTTTATTCCCAAATTAGGTAGAGTTATACAATAAACAAAGAAGCCAAATATATTGTATAATCACTAATGGCTACAGAGAAAAAAACAGGGAGAGAGAGAAATAACTCAATTAATTAAAGATACATGGAAACAGAAAGAACACTTACTTGTTCGATGTTTTTCATTTTTGTCACTAATATAGGAAATCTGAGATAGTGTGGAACTGATATTGAGAAAGTCATGCCCTGAATTATATCTTGTTATTAGTCAATGCAGTGTTTAAAGTAGACATGGTGAGTTTTTAGCCACATCCTCAAAATACACATGCTTTTATGTACTTTAAAAACAATCTTCTTTTTTAAGTTTGAGTACAGTCCATGGGGCAGCAAAGAGGCAGACATGACTGAGTGACTAAGCACAGCACATATTTGGTTTGCAATGTGGTTGATTTTTTGCTTTTATTATGCTTTTAAAAAAACTTTTTGCATGCAATCTTAACCATGTTACTGAAGACAGATTTCTCTTGCCCTGATGGCTATCTCTTGGTCGAATCATAATAAGTTTGAGATTAGAAACAAAGACTTTCCTGACTTTCCTGGGATGCATGTGGTCTTTTTTGGCACACTTCTTATTGGATGTTTTAAGTTATAGAAAAATAGCACAGGTATCTTTTGAAAATGGCAATATATATTATTTGGGATTAACTCTGTAACTTCATGAAAGAAGCCTATTTTCCCACTGTTAATTTTGTATGCCCAAAAGCTTATATCATTAGTAATTTCTCTGGATTATATCCTTAAATTCTTAATTGAATTGAGTCCATCAATTTCATAATTTTCCAGTAGAAAATAAGGTTCTAAGTGAATAAGACACCAAGAAAAAGGTGAGGTTGGAGATAGTTTTGACTATAGGTGTAGGCCTAGGATTCAAGATGTTCCATAGTATGTCAAAAACATGTGGGATATACTAGTTTTGGAAGGACAAGCCTTGTGAACTTTTTAAGATTGTCTAGTGTTGCCTCATTTCTTGCTATGCAGTGAAAGTGAAAGTGTTAGTCACTCAGTTGTGTCTGACTCTTTGTGACCACATGGACTGTAGGCCACCAGGCTCCTCTGTCCATGGAATTCTCCAGGCAAGAATACTGGAGTGTGTTGCCATTTCCTTCTCCAGGAGATCTTCCCAAACCAGGGATCGAACATGGCTGTCCTGCACTGCAGGCAGGCTCTTTACCCACTGAGCCACCAGGGAAGCCCTTGCTATGCAGAAGGATCATTCTAATTTAATCCCTTAAAAAATCCCTTAATAAAAAAGAATGAAAGATAAGAAAAAGCTTATTTCTTCAGTCACCAGAATTTGAGACAATTTTAACAAAGCTTGACCCTTATAGGCTAGCTCTATTATTCCCACTGGGACTTTTATTGAAGACCAAATTTCACTCACTACAACCTTGTATGATATTAACATGTGACTTATTGAGAGTTAAGAGATACACAGGACACATTTATCTAATCACTTTGTTAATATTTTCCTACTTTGTTATTATGAAAAATTCACAAGGCCAAATTTGAAACAAAATAATAAAAGAAAATAAGAATGGGGGTGGACTTCACCATAGACAGGGAAA
>NW_011491243.1:6148-6933 GCF_000754665.1 Bison bison bison | reverse complement strand
TGTGACTATTTCTCTTTTTTCGTAGAAAGTTTGACACAGGCTTGATCCTCATTTAGTGTTGGTGAATAAAAATAGCAAAAATTGTGGACATATATATATATATATATATTTAAGAAAGAAGGTCTCTTAACTGTAGTGCTAAAAAGCAATTCATTATAACTTGGTAACAGCCAAAGCACAACTTACTTTAAGACAATACCATGGGTTGGTTTAGTACAAAGTGAACCAGCAATAGACTGGTGGACTTACACATTAGAGCACTGAAAATCTTCCCACCACCAGTGCAAAAGGCAGCTCAGTGGCAAACCACTACAACTTGATTTTTTTTTTCATATAGTGTGAATCTCTTCCCATGAAATCTTTAATCTCTCAAACCTAAGAAAAAGAAATGAAAGATAAGGACACAATAAAGGAGAGAAACAATATGGACCTAAAAGAAGCAGAATACACAGAAGAACTATACAAAAAAAGATCTTAATTCCCCAGAAAACCACGATGGTGTGATCACTCACCTACAGCAGACATCCTGGAAGGCAAAGTCACATGGGCCTGAGGAAGCATCACTATGAACAAAGCTAGTGGAAGTGATGGGATTCCAATGAACTATTTCAAATCTGAAAAGATGATGTTGTGAAAGTGCTTGGCTCAATATTCCAGCAAATTTGGAAAACTCAGCAGTGGCCACAGGACTGGAAAAGGTCAGTTTTCATTGCAATCCTGAAGAAAGGCAATGCCAAAAATCATTCAAGCTAACACACGATGGCACTCATCTCACTCGCTAGCAA
>NW_011491243.1:4854-5654 GCF_000754665.1 Bison bison bison | reverse complement strand
AAACTGACTCACTAGAAAAGATCTAAATGGCGGAAATTTTGATTGCAGGATTCCAAGTGGACGACAGAGGATGAGTAAGTTGGATGGCATCACCAACTCGACGTAGAGGAGTTTGAAAAAGCTCCAGGAGTTGTTGATGAACAAGGAAGCCAACAGAGAGTTCAGGAAACTTCCCTAAGATCAAAGAGGTCAGAAGTAGAAGCACAGAGAGGTCAGACAACTTGTCCAAGATCACACAGTTGTTAATGTTACAGACAGAGATGTCAGGCAACATGACTGAGATCACATAGGTCAGAAGCGGAAGCACATGGAGGTCAGGCAACTTGGCTAAGATCACACAGCTCATATGAAGAAGCACAGAGAGATCAGGCAACTTACTTAAGTTCACACAGTTCAGAAGTGGAAGGGGAGATGTTAGCAATCTTGCCTAAGATCACACAGCTTACATGCTGAAGCACAGAGAGTTTAGGCAACTTGTCTAACCTCCCACAGCTGAAATATGAAAGAACAGTGCATACAGGCATCTTGCCTAAGATCATAGAGTTCAGAAGTGAAAGCAGAGAGAGGTCAGACAACCTGCCTCAGATCACACAGCTGAGATATGGAAGCAAAGATAGGTTAGGCTACTTGCCTCCGATGGGATGGGTGCAATGTCAAAAATGACAAAAAGATCTCTGTTCATTTCCAAGGGAAACCATTCAGTATCACAGTAATCCAAGTCTATGCCCCAACCAATAAAGACAAAGAAGCTGAATGATTCTATGAAGACCTACAAGACCTTCTAGATCTAAAACCAAAAA
>NW_011491243.1:4429-4754 GCF_000754665.1 Bison bison bison | reverse complement strand
TCCTCATTTAACTTATATGCAGAGTACATCAAGGGAAACGCCAGGCTGGATGAAGCACAAGGTGGAATCGAGATTTCTGGGAGACATACCAATAACCTCAGATACGCAGATGACATCACCCTAATGGCAGAAAGCGAAGAAGAACTATAGAGCCTTTTGATGAAAGTGAAAGAGGAGAGTGAAAAAGCTGGATTAAAACTCAACATTCAAAAAACGAAGATCATGGCATCCAGTCCCATCACTTTTGGCAAATAGAGGGAGAAACAGTGGAAATAGTATCAGGCTTTATTTTCTTGGGCTCCAAAATGACTGCAGATGGTGACTG
>NW_011491243.1:0-205 GCF_000754665.1 Bison bison bison | reverse complement strand
CAACTTGCCTAAGGTCATAGAGCACAGAAGTGGGAGCACAGTGAGTTTAGCAAACTTGTCTAAGATCACCCAGCTCAGATGTGGAAGCACAGAAAGTTCTAGCAATCTGCCCAAGGTCAGAAAGGTCAGAAGTGCAAGCACAGAGAGGTCAGGCAACTGGCTTAAATCACACAGCTCTTAAGTGGAAGCACACCTGGGTCAGGCA
>NW_011491242.1:67165-69234 GCF_000754665.1 Bison bison bison | reverse complement strand
CGGCACAGGGCAGGGCCCAGGGGCACTGGCTGCGCCCTTCTCCTGCACAGCGTTGAGCTGAGGCCCCACAGGGCCTGCAATCGCCCTCTAGCATCTTAAGGAGGGGAAGCCCTCTGACAGAGACCTCAAAATTATTCACAGTCTCTTGAATTTGCAATGGGCTTCCCTTGTGGCTCAGCTGGTAAAGAATCTGCCTGCAATGTGGGAGACCTGGGTTCGATCCCTGGGTTTGGAAGATTCCCCTGGAGAAGGGAAAAGCTACCCATCCCAGTGTTCTGGCCTGGAGAATTCCATGGACTGTATAGTCCATGGGGTCGCAAAGAGTCGGGCACGACTGGGCGACTTTCACTTCGCTTGAATTTGCATAAAGCTTTCCAGGGCTTTCTGTGCAGAAGGTTGGCTTCTCAGGCGGTGCAGAGATTCTTAGCTCGAGCAGACGTCAGTCAGGATCCCAGACCTTCTCCTGGGCCCATGCGTGCATTTCCCCGTAACATCCGTTTTTAGTAGGAATCCTGCTGGGTCAGTTTCACCAAAAAACCCACCATCCATGTCTAATCACCTTCCATGTCTGATTGGGGTCCTTACCTCCCCACCACCACCACCCTGGGGGATGTCTGACCTCCCAGGCTTGCCTTCAGCAAGAATCCTGTTGGGTTGCTTTAGCCAGAGCCCCTTCACCCCGATGTTAGCTCTTATAATTGTCCGTCCACTGAATCTCACTCCACTTCTCGACTGTAGTTCCCTCGTGTCCACACTGTATTCTGATTTGGGTCCAGATCTACTCTGAGGTCTCTTTTCCACATTGCACTAGTTTCTGAAGAACGTCTGCTCCTACAGCGTTAGCTCCTGCCCGGTTCCGGGTGTACAAGCACAAAACTCGGGCCCGGCGACAGTCTGTGCTTACGCAGCAGGGCCAGGGCTGGGTCACAACCCAGTGTCCCTGACTCCCCGGTGTCCCAGGGGCTGTGAACGAGGGCAACGCCCCGGGGAGTCCTCCAGTGATGGGACATTTCAGCTGAGCCGTGAGTGGGATGAGACCGTGTGACAGGGGAAGAGAAGGGGGCAGAGTCAGGCGCAGAGGGGCAGGCGATGGGCGCAAAGGAGCAGGTGCCAACTGCATCAGGACCAGGTGGGTTCCCGCCATCCCCCAGGCCCTCTCAGAAGAGCCCCCTTCCGCCTCGGCTTGCACCCTGCTCTCTGTGTGTGGCTCATGAACAGCAGTACCAGCCTCAGCTGGAGCTTGTGAGGAACGCAGCCGCTCAGGCCCGGCCCTGGCCTCCTGAAACAAGATCTCCACTCTCACAGGCCCCGGGGACCTGAGCACCCTGGAGTCCGACAAGCTCCGCTGGAGATCCCGGAAAGTGGAGGCGGCTTCAGGGCTCCCGTGGCTGACGCATCCTCGAGCACCCCAGGCTGACACCTAATGAGCGAGAATCCTACCAAACCCTTACCTTCATTTGGCCTGTTTGTGTTTAGGCATGTTTGCTCTGCTCTCCCGTTTTACACAATCACGGGGGATGCTGCTGCAGAGTGACCTGATACTCCAGAGGGGACACGCTCTCCCGCGTGGCATGTGTTTTTGTCCATTTCCCAGAGGCAGCTGGCAGGGCACCCAGCCGCGCATTCCTGACTGTGTCCCAGTTAGATCACCTTACTTTCAAAGGCCAAGCGTCTGGACGAAGACCCAGCCTGCAGAGCTAGCTGCAGAGAGAAGGGCTGAACTCGCACTTGACTCATCTCAAGGCCACTGGGTCTCACCGGACTCACGCTGCCCCATGCGTAGAACTGCAGGCGGGCCAAGGAGACCAGCTCTGGCCCACGAGGCTGGTCTGCAGTGCTCAGGAGTGCCAGGGTTGATTCGAGAGCGCATATTGTGGAAAAGGAGGCAGTTCTACATGACAAAGCGTCATTGAAGTGCGAAGGAAAGAAGTGAGTAGTTGAAACTATTTTCTTCCAAACATCACGACATCACATTTGACATCACAAGTCAGTGAACAGACCACATTCGAATTTTTAAGATCAGAAAACTCATCTTCAGAGAGATGTCATGCTCCTAAATGTCCATTTAA
>NW_011491242.1:64307-65493 GCF_000754665.1 Bison bison bison | reverse complement strand
AAGGACTGATGCTAAAGCTGAAGCTCCAATACTTTGGCCACCTGATGCAGAGAGCTGACTCATTTGAAAAGACCCTGATGCTGGGAAAGATTGAAGGCGGGAGGAGAAGGGGACGACAGAGGATGAGATGGTTGGATGGCATCACCGACTCAATGGACCTGAGTTTGAGTAAGCTCTGGGAGTCGGTGATGGACAGGGAGGCCTGGGGTGCTGCAGTCCATGGGGTCACAAAGAGTCGGACACAACTGAGCGACTGAACTGAACTGAACTGAACTGGGGTTTTATGATGATGCCTCAGGGCCAGTTGCACGAAGTGGAAAAAGATTATAGGGGACCCCGTGCCCTCATGATTTATTCCTGTACTAATTTTTCTGTTCATCAAGTAAGATGATTCTCATTATAAAACTCAAAGATTCCTCACCAAAAATGAAAAAAGAAGACAATAGTAAGAAAAATTCTCAAACAGAGCCATGTTGGAGGATCAAGCCTGTCAGGAATTAAACTGTAATTAAAACCCCTGTCGCTGAATCCAGGTGTGGGTGGGGCAGGGCTGGGTGGACAGAATGGTGGATTTCGGACCAAGAGCGAGATTGATTTCAGTTTTCAATAAAATGTTTGGGAGAAATGGTTCAGCAGGTGGAGAAAGAGGACAGTTTGAGTCCAATGTCTTTAAAACTAAAGACATCCAGAACTATTAGAGAATTATACAGCAAAAAGCAGATTGTGAATGTTCTAGAATGGAGCCTCATTGAAAAGGTCTTCCTTTTTTTTTGGATGTCCCAACTCTAGAAACCATAATAGGAAATACTGACAAATGTGACCACAGGAAAGTGTAAAACAGATGGATGAGAAACGCCTCCTGAAAGGTCGACATTTGGGACCATATTTTTCATACACCTGACCAACAAACCCACATATATACGGGTTTTTAGGAATAAATTAGAAATCAAGTCACCCCAAGAACAGAAAGGGCAGCACAGTTCAGTCAGTTCAGTTCAGTCGCTCAGTCGTGTCCGACTCTTTGCGACCCCATGAATCGCAGCACGCCAGGCCTCCCTGTCCATCACCAACTCCTGGAGTTCACTCAGACTCACGTCTATCGAGTCAGTGATGCCATCCAGCCATCTCATCCTCTGTCGTCCCCTTCTCCTCCTGCCCCCAATCCCTCCCAGCATCAGAGTCTTTT
>NW_011491242.1:58889-64207 GCF_000754665.1 Bison bison bison | reverse complement strand
AACTCTTCTCATGAGGTGGCCAGAGTACTGGAGTTTCAGCTTTAGCATCATTCCTTCCAAAGAAATCCCAGGGCTGATCTCCTTCAGAATGGACTGGTTGGATCTCCTTGCACAGCCACACACAAAACAGAAGAAAAAATATGACACAGGGCTAAGCTCAGCAATAAGATTAAAAAAAAAAATTCCTACTGGAATTCAGAAACTGGATTGGAAAAAATCTCTATGTTGGTGAGAACATTCCTGCATATTTAGTAGGAATCTTAAATCAGAATGATCTAATATGTTGGCTGAGTCCTTTCACTGTTCACCTGAAATTACCACAACACTGTTAATTGGCTATACCCCAATACAAAATAAAAAGTTTTTAAAATTTTTTTTTAGAAATGAATGATCTAGAAGACAGTTTGGAAATAGGTATCATGAAACAAATGTCTGTGCCTTTTGAGTCATTATTTGTTGTAAAGTAAATAATGACACGGGGTGAAGAGAAGAGGGCATGAAGGTGCCCTCATGCTGCACTGTGAGCTTAGTCGCTCAGCCGTGTCCGACTCTCTGCGAACCCACGGACTGTAGCCCACCAGGCTCCTCTGTCCGTGGGATGTTCCAGGCAAGAGTACTGGAGTGGGTAGCCTTTCCCTTCTCCAGGGGCTCTTCCCAACCCAGGGATCGAACCCAGGTCTCCCGCATCACAGACAGATTCTTTACTGTCTGAGCCACCAGGGAAGCCCGTGAATAGTGGAGTGGGGAGCCTATCCCTTCTCCAGGGGATCTTCCTGACACAGGAAGTGAACTGGGCTCTCCTGCATTGCAGGTGGATTCTTTACCAGATGAGCTACCAGGGAAGCCCAAAGACGCCCTTACAATATTACTTATTTTTTTAAAAAAGTAAAATAGAAAAAACAGAGCAATAAAAGCTGTCAATGGGTCTTAAATGGAGGTTGGTTACGTCAGCTATGGTAAATACATGGAGTATCACACAGTAGTAAAAAAATGACATACATGGCTATTTGTTGATATTAAACTATTTCTATAGCACATTGTTGATAGAAAAAGCCAATTTCAGAGCAGCGTGCTTGCTGTGACCCGGTTTGAGCATAACCGTAGCTTGAGTTTGTATAAACAAGTTGATTCCTCTCACTCTGCAGGGTCATCTCCCTTGGGTGCGTTTGGAAAGAAGGAGGTCTGGTCCTTTTCCAGACTTCCCGCACACCGTTCCCTCTCTGTGATTTGCTACGGGCTTGGCCTTGGCGGGGCTTCGTTTCTCATTCTGCTTTTATAGGCAGAAGGGCGCCGAGCCAAGTTCAGCCACGGTCGTGTCCAGGCGGCTGAGCTTGGAGAAGCTCTCCTTTCTCTGTTTCTGGATAGTTTGGTTTTTTTCCACTTTGGGCCTGAATCATTTCTATAGAAACAAAGAATAAAGTTTCAAAGATAAGTGCAGAGCTGTGCGTGGCAGGCTGAGCATTCCTGCTCTGGGTGGTGTGTTTGAAGAGGTCCAGAGCACCCGTCACACCGCGGAGGACCCTGGGCGTTCCATGGGCCACCTGTCCCGGCCTAGCGGCCATCCTTCCTGTCTGCTCCCCAGGCTCCCACTCGCTCAGCCACGCTGGGCCTTCAGAGACCAGCAGTGCCTCCAGGGGGCCCGGCGTGGGGGCTGCCATCTGGGACGGCCTGGCCGGCAGCTGGCCCCTCCCTGGCTGAGGCCTGGGCTCCTTCCATCCACTGTGACGCCGAGGAATTAGCACAGCTTCCCCTGCTTCTTCTCTGCTGACTCTACAAGCATCGGGTGGGCGGACTTATGTGAGTACAGTCAGGCCATCCTGCCCCTGTTCAGGGGTGCGGGCCACTTGTTAGGCCTGGTTGGGTGGGAGCCACGGTTTGTACCCTCCAGCTCACCTGCCTTCCAGGGCCCTGGCCTGGTGCACCCCACCCTACCCCACCAGCTCAGTCCTGGCCCGCAGGCTAGAGAGTGCCTCACGCACCCCCGCCAAGTGTCTGAGTCTGCTCTGACCCCTGAACACGACCCTTGAGGGATCGACCATCTCGGTCATGGAACGTGGCCTCTGAGGAAGGAGGTGGGTCTGCCCTGGCATCCTGATGGGCTGTGACACCTGCCGGGTTCATTTCCGCCCCTGGTATCCTGATGGCCTGTGATACCAGCTGGGTTCATTTCAGCCTCCCCTTGAGGAACTGAGGCCTGAACCTGTCTCTCGACCTCCCTAGAATGTGGTTTGGAATCATGTCTCCGGAACTCTGATGAAGACCCCAAGGAGGAGAAGCGCCCGGGTGACTCCTCCGACGTTACCCTGAGAGTCCGTGGTTCTAGAGGACAAGAGTTCAGCCCTGGGCCCACCCGCTCCACAGGCCATGGCCAAGCCCCCCCTGCAGTCAGAGGCTGCTCCCTGGCCCCTGGGCACTCTGGGCAGAAGCGAGGGGCTTCAGAGATGGGCTCCCCTGGGCGGGTGCTGGGAGTGAGGGGCAGCAGGAGAGGCTGATTCTTGGCAAGACTGCCGCCCGCTCGTTATGCAGGAGGGCAGAGCAGTGATGGAATACAGGGCTGCCTGGTGCTCTGGGGTCCTGCAGCCCCCGGCCCTCCTCTCAACCTCAAGCAAAGTCAGGCCAGCAAGTCCTCCGTGCCGGTGGCCCCCACCCTGGCGCGCTCACAGAGCTCAGGTGCTTGGAGAAAATGCCTGGGCAGCCTGTCTTGGGTCTGGTGTTGCCACCACCTTCCCACAAGACTGGGCCAAACAGGGGCCTGAGCTCCTTCATCTTACAGTCAGGGCTGAGCAGAGATGAGCATTGTCTACTGGAGAGGCTGGAAGGCAGCCCCTGTGTTTCACAGGGGGAGAAACCCAGGCTCAGACAGGGGCCGGGGTGGCCCAGCTGTGCAGACCAGTCAGAGGCAGCACCCAGGGTCACCTGTTGTCCTGGCCGTGGGTCCCTGGACAGCGGTTCCCTCCAGCTGAGCCCCGGTTTCCCCCGTGGATGCAGCTCCCCTGCTGTCTGAGCAGATGAACTTCTGGGCACAGAGTTGCAGACAGATGGACTCCAAGGACCACCTAGAGCTGTGGGCTCTGGGTGTGGCCCTGGGACCCTTCCAGTGCTGGCTCGGGGACAGGGAGGCACCCACGAGTGTGGCCTGTGGCTCAAGGTGGTCTGGCTTTCACAGGCCCTGGCCAAATCTATCACAACACACCTGTCACCTGCACAAGCCACCTTCACCTCCCAGCACTCGGGGTAGCTGACACCCCCAGGGTCTCCTCCACACGCTAACACCCCCAGGGTCTCCTCCACACCGACCAGAGCTGGCTGACTGCACCCTGACAGGCTCCCAGAAGTGCTTGTCTCCTGGTGAGCCTGCTCTCATTGGTACCTACATCTGTCCCTCTCTGGTGACACGTGTCCTCAGCTGTCTTTAACTTGTTCCCTTCCCTCTGGAGGACAGGCCATCTGTGCGCTTTCCCTCCATCACGTCAGAGATGCTGGTGGCCTTCTCCTGCAAGGTGGTGGGCTCCAAGGGGATCATGGCCAAGGTGTTCTTGGAGAGGGCTGACCCCAAGGTGGGGACTGGTCAGCTGGAGCTTGGGGCCACCCATCCGTCCCTCCTGACCCCATGAAGAGCTGAGATGCTGGGAGTCTGCTCTGTACCCCCCGGGGCCGTGGCAGCAGCAAGCAAAGGTGGGTGTGCGGACACCCTGTGCACGTGTGGCTCAGTCCAGGGGAGGACGCTGGCCTGCAAGTTCACACCGTGGAACTCAGGGAAGACGTTCAGAAGCTGAGCAAGGACAGTCAGTGCCAGGCCCCAGGAAGCCGCTGGAGACTGCCATGTGTGATGACTCCCAAGCTCAGACCCACGGTGGGAGCACGGCACAAGTAGGGGAGGCCTGGCGAACACCAGGGAGGCTCTTGGAAGAGGAGTCCTTGAGGGGGCAGTGGAGGATGAGAAGGAGCTCACCAGGCAGCGGGGGTGCTGGTTGTGCGGGGGAGGCCGTGAGGACCAGGACACGCACAGCCGGCCGGCGTGCACGGGGTGGGGCTGACTCTGGGTGGAGAGGCCTGAAGCGGGGTCCAGGATGATGTGTCTGGTGCCGGGGCTGGAGCCTGGCTGTAAAGCTCCCTGATTCTCTATTACTTCTAATGATCAGAGCACTTCACACGGGTCAGGAGGGAAAGGCCAGGCTGGCTGATGGTGCAGGGTCAGTGTCTCCACGTCAACGTACCTCCTAGGCAGAGACTGGGCTGCCCTCACCAGCTCGGCTCCTGGCCGCATCACTGAAGCACGTCTGTCCACTCTCTGGGGCATGTTTCTATATTTTCAAACACAGACAACAGTGCGGGATACACAGAGGCACTCGTATAACGTCACGATTTGTCCTCGAACTTGGTGCGACCTTTACAGGAGGCTGGGCTCGGGCCGTGTGGGTTCAGGGCAGCTGCACTACCCTCGCGCGTGCCATGGTCTCGTCCCACCAGCTCGGGCAGTGACTGTCCCAGGGTCGACGTCTCGTCCTCATGACACCATCCTGTCCGTCCGGAGCCTTTCCTCTCCTCTCACTCCTCTGTCTCTGCGTCCCTACACGGGTCCCTGGGTCCCTGTGGCGTGTCTAGGGCCCCCACCTCCCCTGCTGGCGCAGCTCCGGGCTGCTGCCTGAATGCTGGGGCCTGCCTCTCAGCCTGCTGGCGCAGCTCCGGGCTACTGCCTGAATGCTGGGGGCCTGCCTCTCAGCCAGTTCGTTTTCATCTTAGTCTGTCACCTCGCCATCTCCCTCCTCGTCTCTTTCTACAGAGTCCCGTGAATTCACTAGGAGCACAGAGCAGACGCTGTCTAAAAATTGCCTTCCTCCTGCTGTGAGCAGTGACTCAGGACTATATATTCACACACGCGCACACACCCAGGCGTGTATGTACATGGGTACGTGGTGGGTTTCCCTGCATCCTGAGGTCGTGTCCTCACAGCAGAGGCTGCAGAATCCTTTGTCCACCTAGAGGGTCCTTAAACGGAACGTGGGGGTGGGCTTCCGCAATGGGGCGTGGGCTACCCCGTCCCTCTCGCTGTGCCCTGAGAACCCCCTGGTGCAGCCTGTCTGTGGAAGGCGATCACCTGCCCTGCCGGAAGACTGGTGTCTGGAGCAGACACAACGGCCAGCCCGGCCCAGGCAGGACCCCATCTCACCCCTCAGTCCAGACAGACAGACAGACCCCCACCTCTCAGTCCAGACAGATAGACCCCCGCCCCTCAGTCAGATAGACAGACCCACACCCCCACCCCTTAGTCCAAACAGACAGACCCATACCCTTCAGTCAGACAGACAGATCCCCTG
>NW_011491242.1:47718-58774 GCF_000754665.1 Bison bison bison | reverse complement strand
CAGACACCCACCCCTCAGTCCAGACAGACGGACCCCCACCCCTCAGTCCAGACAGACAGACACCCACCCCTCAGTCCAGACAGACAGACCTCCACCCCTAAGTCCAGACAGACACACCCATACCTCTTCCCCTCAGTCAGACAGACAAACATGCACCCTTACTCCTCAGCCCAGACAGACGGACAGACCCACACCCTTCAGTCCAGACAGACAAACCCGCACCCCCACCCCTCAGTTCAGGCAGGTCTGCACCACTCCCCTCAGCTCTCTTACAGGAAACTGGGGCTTGCTCCAAGATAACTGGAGGGTGTAAAGTATTTTTTCCAGAAAGATTGAACAAAGTCCTAGGAGCCCCAGACTACTTCTGGGCTCAGGTCCCTCCTCCTGCCAGTGGCCCACTCTGTGGAGGCATCTCCACCCACCCAGCCCAGAGACGGGACAGAGAACCGTTCCGGTGTGGGTGTAGACACGAGATGGTTGGCATGGCCTGGGGCGCAGCCCTCACACCTTCTGGCAGAGTGTGGCAGGCCCTGGGGGTCTCACCCCATCCCAGAGGCTGCCCCTCTCAGGCAGGAAGCACAGGTAGGGGGAACACCTACCCCCAATCCCTTTCTCCATGCGCTTTGCTATTGAACCTCTGTGGTTGCTGCTGAGGGTTTCAGAAATCCCTTGAGTGTCGCGCACCGCTACCCAGGATTCCTGACTCAGGGCTTCCACGCCAGTGTTTCCCTGGGGAAATGGTGTCGGGCAGTGGGCAGGTGCCTGACTCCATGCTGCATTCTTTCTTAAAGTATTTATCTTATTCATTATTTGTTGACCATGCCAGTCTTAGCTGTGGCATGCTGGTTCTTTGAGAAGCGGACCTTCATTGCAACATGTGAACTCTTAGCTGTGGGATCTAGTTCCCTGATCAGGGTCTAACCTGGGCCCCCTGCACTTGGATGTGGAGTTAGCCAGCAGACAACCAGGGATTCCTCATGCTTAGTTCTTGTGGATCACCTTCACAAAGAGGGCGAGTGGGGTTGAGACTATTGGCGGATTTTACTGCCCCAGTGTGATCAGTGCCTCACTGGCTTTGAGTCAACTACAGAGCCCATTCTTAAAGAGATGGGAAAACCAGACCACCAGATCTGCCTCCTGAGAAATCTGTATTCCAAATACAGATACTGGTTCCAAATCAGGAAAGGAGTAAGTCAAGGCTGTATATTGTCACTTTGCTTATTTAACTTATATGCAGAATATGTCATGCGAAAAGCTGGGCTAGATAAAGCACCAGCTGGGATCAAGATTGCCAGGAGAAATATCAATAACCTCAGATATACAGATGACACCACCCTTATGGCAGAAAGTGAAGAAGAACTAAAGAGCCTTTTGATGAAAGTGAAAGTGGAGAGTGGAAAAGTTGGCTTAAAACTCAACATTCAGAAAACTAAGATCATGGCATCCGGTCCCATCACTTCATGGCAAATAGATGGGGAAACAGTGGAAACAGTGGCAGACTATTTTTCTGGGCTCCAGAATCACTGCAGATGGTGATTGCAGCCATGAAATTAAAAGACGCTTACTTCTTGGAAGCAAAGTTATGACCAACCTAGATAGCATATTAAAAAGCAGAGACATAACTTTGCCAACAAAGGTCCGTCTAGTCAAAGCTATGGTTTTTCCAGTGGTCATGTATGGATGTGAGAGTTGGAGTATAAAGAAAGCTAAGTGCCGAAGAATTGATGCTTTTGAACTGTGGTGTTGGAGAAGACACTTGAGAGTCCCTTGGACTGCAAGGACATCCAACCAGTCCATCCTAAAAGAGATCAATTCTGGGTGTTCTTTGGAAGGACTGATGCTAAAGCTGAAACTCCAATACTTTGGCCACCTCATGCAAAGAGTTGACTCATTGGAAAAGACTCTGATGCTGGGAGGAATCGGGGGCAGGAGGAGAAGGGGACGACAGAGGATGAGATGGCTAGATGGCATCACCGACTCGAGGGACATGAGTTTGGGTGAACTCTGGGAGTTGGTGATGGATAGGGAGTCCTGGTGTGCTGCAGTTCATGGGGTTGCAAAGAATCGGATACGACTGAGCAACTGAACTGAACTGAACTGAGCACCGAAGAATTGATGCTTTTGAACTGTGGTGTTGGAGAAGACTCTTGAGAGTCCCTTGGACTGCAAGGAGATCCAACCAGTCCATTCTAAAGGAGATCAGTCCTGAGTGTTCATTGGAGGAACTGATGCTGAAGCTGAAACTCCAATACTTTGGCCACCTGATGTGAAGAACCGACTTATTGGAAAAGACCCTGATGCTGGGAAAGATTGAAGGTGGGAGGAAAAGGAGATGACAGAGGATTAGATGGTTGAATGGCATCATCGACTCAATGGACATGAGTTTGAGTAAATTCTCGGAGTTGGTGTTGGACAGGGAGGCCTGGCGTGCTGCAGTCCATGGGGTTGCAAAGAGTCAGACATGACTGAGTGACTGAACTGAAATGAACTGAACTGAACAGAGCCAATGTGCCAACCATGAGGAGCCTCTTGCATTATGGAGAAGGTGCTGTGCCTGCCAGGGTGGGCTGAGGGGTACATTTCATCCCATCTCCTCTTAGCTGAGCCTGACTAAAGTTGGGCTCACGGCAGCGGACAGACCACCGGGACTGAGATGCCGTCACCAGACTAGAGAAAACACAGGGAGGGATCAGCCGGTGAACCCTGCTCGTGACGTCGCTGTTTGGGGGGGCAGCAGAGATGAGGTAGGGACATCTGAGATGGCTTTGGATAAGTATTTGCTCTTCCCAAGTCCTGTCTTCTGAAGACTCCAACACCAAAAAGCTTTTGTCTTCAGTTACCATTGATTTCTTTCACCTAAACAGCTGGCATCAAGCCATGTTTCTCCGGCAGTTTGTACTGACCCAGGGCTTCTGGGTTCTTGTAATGGTCCCTCCCCTTCTTATAATGCTTTGCTCTGAAGTTCCCTAAACTCTTTCCTAAGATTTAACTCCTTTGACCTTAATTCCCTTTAAGGAAGAAGGCAGGGGAAGAACACTGGCTTCGTTTTCTAAATGAGGATTCTGCTGCTCAGGCAGGCTAGAAGATTCCCCAGGCTCGTGTGGCTGGTGGACACCCAGAGTGCTGCTGCTAGAACCCAGGATGTCTGTTCTGTCTCCAACACGTAAGGGGTATGTAAGAGTGCTGGGGTTAGGGTCTTCCCATATGGGACCAACTTTTCAGTGGGACTTCCAGCTAAAGACATAGAGCTTATGCTTTGCTCCCACCTCCCCATCACAGCGATGAGGGCTGCTCTGCCAGCTTCAGTGCTTGGCTTAGTATCCCCAGTGGCTGGCGCTTAGTCACCATCTGGGGACTCAAATCCTGCCTCAAATTGCTATTGTCTCTCCCGTGGCTCTGGGGGACTGGGGACCTGTGGAGATGAGAGACTTGGTCCCTTAATGGGAAAGGAGATAAATGAAATGAGGACTTTGATTACCTGCGACGATATTACCAAAGCTACTGCTCAGCATGGGGATTCGTACGGAAGCTAATGGTTTACACAGAATTTAAAGAAGGAAATGAGAAGAGATAAGGCAGAGTAGTAGCTGATCCAAAAAAGCAGAAGTCTTAGAAATGCTCACTAACTCTGGGTGCAGTTTTAACCTTTTGGAGCACTCAAGCATCCTCCCTTGGGCAGTCATTTTCCTCTTTTTAAAATCGAAACTCCCTCCTATTCCCCTCTTCCTCCATATTTTTTAGAAGCCAATCAAGACATCACAAAATCTCTTCTGTACCATCTTCATGTGTATTTCTGAGAGATAAGGACTCATATACTTAGGCATGATAATGGTTTTGTGGTTATGTTAAAATTTTCTTAATATCATCAAATACTAAGAGCTCACATTTTCAATTGTCTCATTAATGTCAATTTAATCTTTTAATACTTTGTTTGAATAAGAATCCAAATAAGGTTAACACAGTGGGTTTGACTGATGTTTATAAAGTCTCTTTCAATGTGTAGCTTTCCCTTTCATCCTTTATTCTTTGACAGTTTATCTGTAAAAAAAACATGGCTAATGTATTTTGTTTTGTGTTTTCATTGTTATGTTTCAAGGGGAGGAGGAAAGCAAAGAAAGAAGTCTTGGGTCTAGGGTAACTCTCCTGGGTTTTTGATAAATGTAGTTTCTTCCAACTTTTCGAAGTGGGAGGAGAAGAGAAGAGAAATTCAGGATGTGGTCACTTTGCTTGTTCTTTGCTTTTGGTTACAACTCACATTTCATCCCTTGGTTGTCTGAAGGAATGGTTGATACACATGCAATTCTCAATTTTAAAAATATTTTTTATTGAAGTCTAATTGATTTACAATTTTTGTAAGCTTCTACTGTACAGCAGAGTGACTCATATATATGTGTGTATATATGTCTGTGTATCTATATATATGCATAGATTTACACATACTTCCCAGGCTTCCCAGGTGGCCCAGGGTAAAGAATCCACCTGCCAGTGCAGGAGCTGTGGGTTCAATTCCTGGGCCGGGAAGATCCCCTGGAGAAGGAAATGGCAACCCACTCCAATATTGCTGCCTGGGAAATCCCATGGGCAGAGGAGCCTGGTGGGTCTATAGTTCAGGGGGTTGCAAAGAGTCAGACATGACTTGGCTACTAAACAATAGCAACAGTTATGTATATGTGTGTGTATATATATATATATATATTTAGATTCTTTTCCATTGTGTGTAGGTTACTACAAGATATTGAATATAGTTCCCTGTTGGCGTATAGCTTATGAGCAAGGCTGTGATGGCTTCAGATGGACAGCAAAGGGCCTCGGCCACACACACACGTGTATCCACGTCCTTGTTGTTTATCTATTTTAGGTGCGATTCATGGGGTCGCAAAGAGTCGGGCACGACTGGGCGATTGAACTGAACTGAACTGAACTGAAGAGTGTGTATCCATTAATCCCAAACTCCTAGTTTATGCCAACTTCTTATAAGAGCTTTTGAAGGTGGGAGACAGGAATGCAAAGCTCTAAGGAGAGCAGGAAGGTGCTTCCAGAAGTCAGAAAGGAGCACTGACTGAGCACTAGCTGTGTGCTAGGGATTGGCCTCAGCCCGTTAAATGGGTTATCACTTAGAGTTATTGTTCCCTTTCAACAGAACAAGATGATGTAAGGTAAAGCTGTCTTTAAATGGTCACAAAGCATCTGCCCCTGTTCCTAGTGCTCTGAAAGCTCCCTGGGAAAAGCCCGGAAAAGAGGTATTTCCTCTGCCTCTGGTACCTTGCAAATAGGCTCAATAGACATTTGTCATTGGTGGTCTAATAATCTACTTGCTTGTGAAGATAAGAAGAAGGGATGACGTTCATTTTCATCACCCACCTGTGCCAAAACAGGCATTAAAATGTCAAAAGGGAAATGTTTGCTTCTTGTAACAGTGAACCACATTCACCAATGCCATTGAGAACCATTTCAAAAAATCTAGATAAAATACATTTTAAAAATCAATTTAAAGGTACTGAAGAGCTGCCAAGGCAAAGGGTAATTGAGAGGTCAAGATCCTAGAGAGAAGGAAAACTCACAGAAATGAGTCCAGCATTTGCTTCTTCTTCCTCCCTTAAGTTATTCACCAGCATTGGCGTCAAAGACTAGAAAACTGGGCAGAAGACCCTAGCTGAGAGTCTGAAGCATCAGAAACCCAAAGAGCTGGGGATGGCAAACAGAGAAAAGTGCCTCCCAGAGAGGAAGGGCCTGGGAGGAACCCCAGCATCAACCAAAGTCCACCAGGCATGTCTTCCCACAGATCCACTCAGCCCAACTCAAAGTGCTAGACGCAAACTAAGCCAAAAAGATTTCCTTGGGGGAAGATAATGTAATCCAGAATCTTAAACTATGCCTGAAATATTTTATGAGGGAGTGAAAGTCACTCAGTTGCATCAGATTCTTTGCAACTCCATGGACTGTAGCCTGCAAGGCTCCTCTGTCCCCGGAATTCTCACAGCAAGAATACTGGAGTAGGTTGCCATTCTCTTCTCCAGGGAACCTGCCTGACCCAGGGATTGAATCTGGGTCTTCTGCATTGCACATGGATTATTTACTATCTGAGCCACTAGGGAAGCCTGAAACATTTTATACTTACTGTCAAACATTCAGTCAAAAATTACCAGACATACTAGAGACAATACTAAATGACCAAAATCCAGGCAAGAAAAACAAATGTTGGGAACAGACTTAGAGAAGATATAGACATAGGAGCTGTTACAGACTTTAACACCACTGGCTAATGTATTTAAATAAATAGTTAATTACATGTAAAGTTTTGATGAAGAACTATAAATTATGAAAAAGGCTAAAATGGACTAGAGCTGGGAGATAAAATAGCAAGTGTAAGAAGGCATAGATGGATTTGATAGCAAATCAGAGACAATGAAAGAGATGAGTGAACTGGAAGATGGGCCAGTAGAAAGTTGTTCAGGAAATTAAGTAGATAGTCTTGTTTAAGCTTCCGAGACAAAGCAGAGAAGATCTTGGACTTTGCTTCTAATGTACCTGGACACTGCCCTGACTGTGAGTGCCCTGACTTCCAGCTGAGGGTGCAAGACTCACAGCACCATAGATAAGAGAGAGGATGGTCCTGAGGCTGCTGAGCTCCTGGAGGAAGTCTGATTAACCAAGCCTGGGCTTACCAGCATTCCCAGTTTTATCAGACAAAACAAACTGCATTAACATGAAACCGGAGCTGCAGTTGCTCACAGACTGATGACAACGACACCAGTCTGCATCCTGGGATTGTAAACCGGAGCCTCACAGTGTTTGAAGTCTCATCCACGGAGTGAATGAGCTGCCTGGGACCTTTTCCCAGTTGGGACTCCCCGTGTGCTGGGCCGGAGAAGGCAATGGCAACCACTCCAGCACTCTTGCCTGGAAAACCCCATGGATGGAGGAGCCTGGTGGGCTGCAGTCCATGGGGTTGCACAGAGCCGGACACGACTGAGCGAGTCAGCAGCAGCAGCAGTACCTGTGGTACCACGGGACTTCCCGGTGCTGTTTCAGCCTGGATGTTGGTCAAAACCTGATTTGGCGATGTATCCTCTGCTCTTTCTATTTCTTTTTTCTTTTAATGTTAGTATACTGAAAGAAAGCTAGATAGTTCTCTAATAAATATTGATATTATTTGTTTGTGTATGGCGAGCGGGCTTATTTTGTTAACAAATCCTTTGAATCTGAGATGAAAGTGAAAACTATCTGCAAAATGAAAGTACCCAGAAAGACACATTAAGAGGCAAAAGGATAATAAATGCAGAAAAAGAACATAAAAGAAGCATGCGAGATGGTGAAAAAAGTCTGATGTATCTATAGTCGAAGCCCCAGAGGAGAGGACAGAACAGCTTTGAAGATGCACTGGCTGAGCAAGCCCCCAAACGCTAAAAGCATCAGTCCATAGAACAAGAAATGTTATGAACCACAAGTAGAATTTAAAAAAAGAAAAAGTCACAGCTAAGCATACATAGTGGTTCCTCTGTCCGTGGAATTCTCCAGGCAACAATACTGGAGTAGGGGTCCATCTACATATGAGTGGATAAACAAAATGCGGTCTATAAATGCAATGGCATGCTGGTCAGCTTTTAAAAGGAAGGAAATTCTGACAGGCTTGAGGACATTACATTAAATGAAATAAGCCAGTTACATGAAATAAGCCAATTCCACTTACATGAGGCACTTGGAGTTGACAAAATCACAGAGAAGGGAAGTAGAATAACAGCTGGGGGAGGAGGAGGGGGAGTTATTGTTCAGTAAGTACAGAGCTTCAGCTCTGCAGGATGAAGAGAGTTCTCGAGACAGATGGTGAGGCTCACAGAACAATATGGATGTACTCAATACCACTTCATGCTACACTTACAAATAGTAAATTCTATGTTATGTGTCTTTCACCACAATTTAAAAACATTTATGAAAAAAAAAAGATACTAGAGTGGGAGGTGGGGGATATACATTATTTTCAAAGAGGTAACCTGACAACTGCCTTCTCAACAAAAAACATAGAAGTCAGAAGACAATTGAATGACATCTTCCAAGAAAAGAAAAGAACTGCCAACTTAGACTTCTATGCCCAGTGAAAATACCCTCTGAAAGTAAAGGTAACACAGAGGCATTTTCAAATGAAGTCTGAGAAAACTTGCAATCAAAACTTGCGGTTGCCAGGGGGAAAGGATACTTAGGGACTTTGGGAAAGTCATGTTCACTTTGCTATATTTAATTTGCATAAACAACAAAGACATACTGTATAGCCCATGGAATTCTGCTCAACGTTATGTGCCAGCCTGAGCGGGAGGTGGGTTTGGGGGAGAATGGATACATGTGTATGTATGGCTGAGTTCCTTCTCTATTTCACCTGAGACTATGACAACATTGTTCATCGGCTACACCCCAATACAAAATTAAAAAATTAAAGTTAAAAGTAAAACCATGAACTAAAGGCAGTGTGAAAGGGGATCGTGCCAGTAGAAGGGAAATGATGCCAGTGAGCATAGAAGTGAAGGAAGGAACAGCAGAAAAGAGTAAAGGCAGGGGCAGCCAGAGTGAACGCTGACTGTTTAGGACCAGGATGGCCACATCCTAGTAAAAGGCTTAAATGGGTGCAGAGTTACACACGGAGAAACTAGGAAGTAAATGGAGCCCAAGCATCTCAGCCCTTTGCATTGTATTGAAAATACTGACTTATTTTAGATAAAATTAAGCAAGGGGAGAAACTCACACTGGCTCTCTATTTTACATTCTTTGGCATTGCCTTTCTTTGGGACTGGAATGAAAACTAACCATTTCCAGTCCCGTGGCCACTCCTGAGTTCTTCTAATTTGCTGGCATACTGAGTGCAGCACTTTCACAGCATCTTACTTTAGGGTTTGAGATAGCTCAGCTGGAATTCCATCACCTCCACTAGCTTTGTTCGCAGTGATGCTTCCTAAGGCCCATTTGACTTCGGACTCCAGGATGTCAGGCTCTATGTGAGTGATCACACCATTGTGGTTAAGGTCATTAAGATCTTTCTTCTGTGTATCCTTGGCACCTCTTCTTAATACGTCCTGCTTCTGTGAGGTCCATACTCTTTCTGCCCTCTGGTGTGGCCATCTTTGCATAAAATATCCCCTTGGTATCTCTAATTTTCTTAAAGAGATCTCTAGTCTTTCCCATTCTATTCTTACCGTCTATTTCTTTGCATTGATCACTGAGGAAGACTTTCGTATCTCTCCTTGCTATTCTTTGAAACTCTGCATTCAAATGGGTATATCTTTCCTTTTCCGCTTTGCCTTTCACTTCTCTTCTTTTCTCAGATATTTATAAGCCCTCCTCAGACAACCATCTTGCCTTTTTGCATTTCTTTTTCTGTTTTCTGGGGATGGTCTTGATCACTGCCTCCCGTGCAATGTCACAAACCTCCATTTATAGTTCTTCAGGCACTCTATCTATCAGATCTAATCCCTTGACTCTATTTGTCACTTCCACAGTATAATCAAAAGGGATTTGATTTAGGTCGTACCTGAACAGCCTAATGGTTTTCCCTGCTTTCTTCAATTTAAGTCTGAATTTGGCAATAAGGAGTTTGTGATCTGAGCCATAGTCATCTCCCAGTCTTGTTTTTTCTGACTGTATAGACCTTCTCCATCTTTGCTGCAAATAATATAACAATATGATTTCAGGGATGACCATCTGGTGATGTCCATGTGTAGAGTCTTCTCTTGTGTTGTTAAAGAGGGTGTTTACTATGACCAGTGTGTTCTTTTGCAAAACTCTATTAGCCTTTGCCCTGCTTCATTTTGTACTCCAAAGCCAACCTTACCTGTTACTCCAGGTATCTCTTGACTTCCTACTTTTGCATTCTGGTTCCCTATGATGAAAAGGATATCTTTTCTTGGTGTTAGTTCTAGAAGGTCTTGTAGGTCTTCATAGAACCATTCAACTTTAGCTTCTTTGGCATTAGTGTTTGGGGCATAGACTTGGATTACTGTGATATTGAATGGTTTGTCTTGGAAACGTGCTTTGGAGTGATGGATATGTAACTGCACAGATTCCAGGAAATGTGTGATGAAACCACAATCCAGAGAAAAGGGCTTCGCAGATGGCACGATGGTAAAGAATCCACCTGCCAGTGCAGGAGACACAGGAGACACGGGAGACCCAGGCTTGATTCCCGGTAGGGAAGACCTCTGGGGGAATAAAATGGCAACCCACTCCAGTATTCTTGCCTGGAGAATCCCATGGACAGAGGAGTCTGGCGGGCTGCAGTCCATGGGGTCGCAAAGAGTCAGACACGACTGACCAGAGAAGCTGGTGTCATCTCGTCACACCCTGCTCTGAGGGAATGCAGCTTTAGTCCTTGGCTGGTGCAGCAAGTCCTGGCCGGGATGGCAGCTGATAGATGGGTGGGGGAGGTGCTCACAGCACCCCGAGGGGGGAAGGGGAGGGTGGGGGAGGAGCAGCCTCAGACCCCCACCCACCGCCTTAACCTGTGACACATCCCAGCTGGGCTAGAGCCCTGGGAAGAACGTCATCCCTCCTGGTCATCGAACTGCCAGATCCCAGCGGGTGAACCCTGGGCGGGGAGCTCAGCCTCCTTGGACCCCACACCAGGCCAGTTGCTATCCCTAGGCACCTGGCCTCAGGTCCACGTTTGTTTGCTTGGCCCGGTTCCTCAGGTGAACCTGATTGATGGACTTATCGGATTCACTAGTCCAGTATGGCTTATCAGTTTTCACTAACCCGCTCACCCTGTAGCGGGTTATCTTCCCTTGTAGCTCAGTCAGTAAAGATTCTGCCTACAATGCAGGGAAATCCTGCCTGCAATGCAGGAGACCTAGGTTTGATCCCTGGGTTGGGAAGATCCCCTGGAGGAGGGCATGGCAACCCACTCCAGTATTTTTGCCTGGAGAATCCCATGGACAGAGGAGCCTGGCGGGCCACAGTCCATGGAGTTGCAAGAGTCGGGCACGACTTAGGGACTAAACCTCTACCACCTAACCCTGTGCGACTAGGCGGACCGGCTTCACGTCTCAGGTGGAAACACAGAGGGTTCCCTCTG
>NW_011491242.1:47460-47618 GCF_000754665.1 Bison bison bison | reverse complement strand
TCTGAGGGGGCCTGGCCCGGGTCTGGTGTGGATGGGCTGGGCCGGCAGGAGGACGCTTGGCTCCTGCAAAGAAAAGCGGGGTGCAGGGCTGAGCTGAGCCCACACACCTGGTTCCTGCGTCAGACTCACCTTTCAGGCAAGCCCCTCTCCCCACAGAA
>NW_011491242.1:32630-47256 GCF_000754665.1 Bison bison bison | reverse complement strand
AGAGAATGGGTGATTCTCTTCCTTCTATTCAGCAATGCTGCACAGCCTTAAGGCCCCTTGTAGGCCAGTTCTGACCTCTTGTTTGGGGGATGGTCCTGCTCCAGAAACCAGGTGGGCTCACAGAGGAGTCGGGGCCGTGGCCCGCCCCCACTCTTGCCAAGGCCCCCCAGCCCTGCAGGTGAGGAGCTGCCGGCCTGGCCAACTCTGATTCCCACCTCATTCCTCAGCCACGTCCCCCGTCTCTTCCTGCATGAGCTCCCTCCGCTCATCTACTCCACCCCTGTCGACAAAATGGCAACAACCGTTCTGGGGTGAAAAGCACACCCTGGCGTAACTGTATTTTCCACAGCGCTCCGAAAATTGGCTGGAATCGGGAGTGCGGGTCCTTGCTGGGTTTATGAACTCTGAGTCATGTCCCAGAGAAGCGTCTTAGGGCCATAATAATGCTGCATAATGACATACTCCCGCGATCGGTGGCTGTGGCAATTCTAATGGCACCATTTATAAAGGAGGTTTTAATTAGGTGATGTTCACTTACTGTGTGGTATTCTGCTTGGCTCCTAATCCTTGGAATTAAGTGGCTGATGGTGAGTAATACTTCTCACTGTTCTCTGTAATAGTTCTGTTCTTCACCCGCCTGGCTTCTCTGGTTTTTTGTAGAGAGGGGTGTTATATAATATTTATGTAATGGAGTGCTGTTGGAATTCCAACCAGGAACAGGATAACTGAGGTATACTTCTTGAAAAGACTACGCCTTGATTATACCTTCCAATTTTAGAAAAATGAAAATTATTTTCAATGCATGTGTATATGGTTTAAACTCGCCCAGGGTTCTGGGGTGTACAAAGGAGAATGTGGGGGCTCTGACTCAGCCCCCCTGTTTTACCAGCAAGGAAACTGAGACACAGAAAAGTGAACGGCTCAAGGTACATAACTTTTAGTGCCAGCTCTCGGATGGTGCTATTTCCTGACTGTCCATCCTTGGAATTCTGTATGGATGGAAGGAAACGTCCATTTGTAACCTCTTAGCCTGGAAACTTGGCCAGCAGGGCCTGGGAGTGAGTCCCAAGTCCCTGGAGGTCACCTGTCTCCAGACCGCTTGAGCTGGACACTCAGCGCCTCTGAGTGGGGCATCCACTTCTACAAGATGGACCTCCAATCTGCCCCCAGAATTCCTGGAATGCCTTCCTGGGAGTGGATGAGCGCCCTGGGAACCAGGCCCTAACAGTGTAGCTGAGACTGAGCTCAGGTTGTAGGTAAAGCGGCCCTCAGCAGTGGTGTGACTCTGCAGACTTGGAGACCGGGGGGTGGGGTTCACCTCATGGCTGTGAGGTTTCCAAGGTTCACCTGGGAAAACTGACCCTCTCCCCACCCCACCCCCAACACCAGCATGTGGAGTCAAGCTGTGCGGCTAGCATCCATGGCAGGAGGGGCGCCCAAACCTGCAGTCTGACTAATTCACAAACACGGTGCTTTTATAGAATGAAAATGGAAACATGGAAACTAAAGTAATTTAATCATGCAGCCCTTGGCTTTTGCTAATACGTTCACTTTTTTGACCTTTTTATCTGTATTTTATTATTTAAAGTTTTATTTTATATTGGACTGTAATTGATTTGCATTGTTGAGTTAGTTCCATGTGTAAAGCACAGTGGTTTAGTTACGCATATACATATATCTATTCTTTTCAGAGTCTTTTCCCATTTAGTTTATTATAGCATATTAAGCAGAGTTCCCTGTGCTGTACAGGAGGTCTGTATTGGTTATCTATTTTAATTATAGTGACGCTTGCTCCTTGGAAGAAAAGCTATGACCAATCTAAACAGCATATTGAAGAACAGAGACATCAATTTTCCAGCAAAGGTCCCTACAGTTAAAGCTATGGTTTTCCCAGTAGTCACGTATGGATGTGAGAGTTGGACCATAAAGAAGGCAGAGCACTGAGGAATTGATGCTTTCAAACTGTGGTGCTGGGGAAGAGTCTTGAGAGTCCCTTGGATAATAAGGAGATAAAACCAGTCCATCCTAAAGGAAATTAGCCCTAAATATTCATTGGAAGGAATGATACTGAAGCTGAAGCTACAATACTTTGGCCACCTGATGCGAAGAGCTGACTCACTGGAAAAGACCCTGATGCTGAGAAAGATTGAAGGCAAGAGGAGAAGGGGCAACAGAGGATGAGACGGTTGGATGGCATCACCAACTCGATGAGTTTGAGTAAACTGCGAGAGATGGTGAAAGACAGGGAGGCCTGGCGTGCTGCAGTCCATGGGGTTGCAAACAGTCAGACACAGCTGAGTGACTGAACAAAAGCAAGGTATTGTATGTGTGTTCATTCCTACACTGTATCAGGTTATTAGCTTATTTCTTGAGCCTATTTTTGACAATAGTTCTGCTAATCTAGAATAAATACAAGCTAGTGTATTCATGAGAAAGGTTAAGTTAATACCGAAGTATTTTTTCCTTTTCACTCTGCTTAAGATGTTTGTTAGAAGGGGGAACACAGAATGTTTATGCTAAGTGCTCTATCCATCACTTTAATTAAAAAGTCAGGATTTAACTAAAAGTATCTTAGTAGTTTCCTGTTTGCCGGATCTGGAGATCTGAGTTATTGGGCATTGGCATCCAGACAGTTTGCAAAGGATAAAGATAGGAAAAGCTCTAAACCCAATCAACTACCACTTGATATTCCAAGTGGGATGAGTAACCTTTTCAAATGACAGAGGCGCTTGCTAGTGGTAAGATGAAGTTTGACCTTCGGCATCTTGATTCTTGATAATGTATCTCTTTACTGTTAACTTGCCTTTTGCTCTTGACTTTCAGTAACAAGGAAATGTCTGATCTGGCTCATAAACAAGGTCGTGTTCATCAGCGCACTGCTTTCTGAATACCAACAGGACTGCCTCTGTGACACCTTGTCACCTCGCCTTTCTCTGCTGACTGTTCCAATTGAGAAAATGGTCTTGGGGCTGGACGAGGTGGGCTCTGCAGCCTAAAGTCTTCCTGAGGGTAATGCCTTCCAAAGTACTAATGTGCCTGGGGCAGACACACCACAGTCACTCCCAATTTCATTTCTAACTCTCTCCATTCTAATGAATAATATGCCATCATGCCCTTATCATGGTGACACACACTGGCTCATCCAAAGTCACCTGCTATGACTCCAATTTTCATGCTGGGTTTTAAAGGATACCATCAAACAAGGATAGTACCGAGAGTATGGGAATAATAAAAATGATGAAAATGTGAATTTCTTGAAATTTACTTATGGATCAAGAAAATAATTGCATTGAATTCAGTTTAGTTCAGTTCACTCGCTCAGTCGCGTCCGACTCTTTGTGACCCCATGGACTGCAGCACACCAGGCTTCCCTATCCATCAGCAACTCCCAGAGTTTGCTCAAAGTCATGTCCATTGAGTCAGTGATGCCATCCAACATCTCATCCTCTTTCATCCTGTCTCCTCCTGCCTTCAATCTCTCCCAGCATCAGGGTCTTTTCAAATGAGTCAGTTCTTCACATCAGGTAGCCAAAGTATTGGAATTTCAGCTTCAGCATCAGTCCTCCCAGTGAATATTCAGGACCGATTTGCCTTAGGATGGACTGGTTGGATCTCCTTGCAGCCCAAGGGACTCTCAAGAGTCTTCCCCAACAACATAGTTCGAAAGCATAAATTCTCCAGCACTCGGCCTTCTTTATGGTCCAACTCTCACATCCATACATGACTACTGGAAAAAACCATAGTTTTGACTAGACGGACTTTTTGTTTGCAAAGTAATATCTCTGCTTTTTAATATGCTGTCTAGGTTGGTCATAGCTTTTATTCCAAGAAGTAAGTGTCTTTAATTTCATGACTCCAGTCACCATCTATAGTGATTTTGGAGCCCCCCCCAGAATAGTCTCACTGTTTCCACTGTTTCCCCATCTATGTGCCATGAAGTGATGGGACTGGATGCCACGATCTTAGTTTTCTGAATGTTGAGCTTTAAGCCAACTTTTTCACTTTTTCACTCTCCTCTTTCACTTCCATCTTTAGTTCTTCTTCACTTTCTGCTGTTAAGGGTGGTGTCATCTGCATATCTGAGGTTATTGATACTTCTCTGGACAACCTTGATTTCAGCTTGTGCTTCATCCAGTCCAGCATTTCTCATGATGTACACTACATATAAGTTAAATAAGCAGGGTGACAGTATACAGCCTTGACATACTCCTTTCCTGATTTGTAACCAGTCTGTTGTTTCACGTCCAGTTCTGTTTCTTCTTGACCTGCAAAAGATTTCTCAGGAGGCAGGTCAGGTGGTCTGGTATTCCCATCTCTTTTAAAAATTTTCCATAGTTTGTTGTGATCCATAAAGTCAAAGGCTTTGGTATAGTCAATAAAGAAGAAGTGGATGTTTTTCTGGAACTCTCTTGCTTTTTTGATGATCCAACAGATGTTGGCAATTTGATCTCTGGTTCCCCTGTCTTTTCTAAATCCAGCTTGAACATCTGGAAGTTCATGGTTCATGTACTGTTGAAGCCTGGCTTGGAGAATTTTGAGCATTACTTTGCTAGCATGTGAGAAGAGTTCAATTGTGTAATAGTTCGAATATTTCTTTGGCATTGCCTTTCTTTGGGATTGGAATGAAAACTGACCTTTTCCAGTCCTGTGGCCACTGCTGAGTTTTCCAGATTTGCTGGCATATTGAGTGTAGCACTTTCACAGCATCATCTTTTGGGATTTGAAGTAGCTCAACTGGAATTTCATCACTGCCGGGGTCCAGCCCTGGTAGATCCAGGGAATTCGAAGCGGGGACAGCGTCGGCGAGGATCAGGAAACAACTGCTTAATTAAACTTTAATTAAGGATATAAAGAGTAATAGAATGAGGATAGCTCAGTGAGGAAATTCAGTGGAGAAAAGAGGTGAAATAAGGATAGCTCAGTGAGGAAATTCAGTGGAGAAAAGAGGCTGAATAATTCAGCCAGAAGGCAAGAGAAAGAACGACATGGTGAGACCAAGTTTCGGTGAACAAGGCCTGCACTTTATTTTCCAAAGTAGTTTTTATACCTTAAGTTATGCATAGAGGATAATGGGGGAAGGGATAGAGTCATCCAGCAAGCCAGGCTTTCTTCCTGCAAACTTATCATATGCAAAAGCTTAGGTGATTTGCATCATCTTCTGGCCCTGAGGCCTGTTAACATTTTAAGACCCTTTCTTCAGAAAACTTATTTTTCTCTAAAGGTGATTGGTCAGGAGCCACCCTCCAAAAGCATTAGACAAAGTTGCATTCCTACAGAGCAAAGGTGTGGTGGGCTATAACAAGAAAAAGAATTAACTCAAGGGTCCCAGGTTACAAACATTAAAGCTACTATTTACACCAATTATATTAATCAATACACTGCCAGGGACACAGCAGGTAAGGGATATGGAAACTTAGCAGTGAACATTGGCCCAAAAAGTGAAAATCCCTTCACCAACACAATTTCTAATCAATCTTTTAACTGCTCAAAGGAATCTGTATTTAGACAGTTTAGGACATCTCATGCCTCTCACAGTTGGGAGGCTCTGAACAATCACATGTGGCCGGAAAAACCTACTCAGGCAGGCTAGAGGACTTCCAAAGGAGTTTGTAGGTTGAAACACTGTCACACCCAGGAATTATTAACTGGAGCTGTAAGCTAACTCTTGTTTCAGAGAGAGGTAGTGGGGGACAGCCCCCCGTAAAGTCAGAGGTGTAGGTGAGAGCACAAAGCAGAAAGTAGGCAGACTCTGGTTTTGGGGGTAGATGCTCGAGAATTTCCAGGGAGACTCCTGAGGCTTGATCCCGCCTTTGCGTATGCCAAGCCTCCTTCCTCATGACCTTTGCCACGGGCGGAGCTCGCTCCCCGCACATCACCTCCACTAGCTTTGTTCATAGTGATGCTTCCTAAGGCCCACTTGACTTCGCATTCCAGGATGCGAAGGATTCTGTCTCTAGGTGAGTGATCACACCATCATGGTTATCTGGGTCATGAAGACCTTTTTTTGTATAGTTCTTCTGTGTATTCTTGCCACCTTTTTTTAATATCTTCTGCTTCTGTTAGGTCCATACCATTTTGAATTGCTGGATACATAAAACAGTTTTACCAGTAAATAAATTTAAAAAATAAAATTCTTGTTAAAAATAACATGCACCTGTATTCATTAAAGCAAAATAAAGTAAACTTCTGGTTATCTGAACACTAAAATAATATTATAAGCCCATTCTTCTTGAAATATATTCAAACACTTTAACCCATTGCTTGACCAATTCTTTTTCCATGAACTTTATCTCTTCTGTCTCTTCATAAAACTAGAATCTTCTTCCAAGTTCTGTTTTCTCGTTAATAAATCTGCAATTGCAGACACACTTCAACTCTTGCTACTCTTTGCTACTGATCATAGGATGCTATTTCTCTATTGAGAATTAACAAGTAAGAATTAACAAGTAGCTATCAAGTAACCTCAGAATAATTCTTCTAAATGAAAGAAAATCTTAATTTTGTTTTTTTTTTTTCATAAATAAATGTGTAAATATTTCAGGCCAAATATTTTCTCAGGTACTCTTTTTATTCCCCCTTTCAGAGTACTTTTCTTTGGCAAATATATGTATAAAATAAAACTTGTTAAATAAATTATACTTAAGATTCATTTGAATGTTTCACCATATTTAGATCCTAAAAAATTTTAAGACTTCTCAATTGAATTCTGTTTCAGTATAGAGTAAAATTATCCAACTTAAAATATTCTCTCAAAAGACTTTGTTTTCATAATTGAGATATGCCAAACCATACCACGAAATTTCAAAATTAAATCTTGTAAATGGTTGGTGCTCTTGTTAATTGAACATCTTCGTGTCTTTCTTTGACTTTGATCCATTTGCATGTAATGGATCTAATCAAAACTATGGTTCTTCCAGGAGTCACGTATGGATGTGAGAGTTGGAACATAAAGAAAGCTGAGTGCCAAACAATTGATTCTTTTGAACTGTGGTGTTGGAGAAGACTCTTGAGAGTCCCTTGTACTGCAAGGAGATCCAACCAGTGCATCCTAAAGGAAATCAATCCTAAATATTCATTGGAAGGACTGATGCTAAAACTCGAATACTTTGACCACTGGATGTGAAGAATTGACTCACTGGAAAAGACCCTGATGCTGGGAAAGATTGAAGGCAGGAGGAGAAGGGGACAACAGAAGATGAGATGGTTGGATGGCCAACCATCTCATCTTCTTGGATCACCAACTCAATGGATAAGTTTGAGCAAGCTCTGGGAGTTGGTGATGGACAGGTAAGCCTGGTATGCTACAGTCCATGGTGGTGCAAAGAGTTGGACATGATTGAGCAACTGAACCATCTGTCTGTAATTACTGATGCAATTACTGTTAATCTTATTTTTTTTCCCATCTGTTTTGCCCATTTGTTCCTTTACATTATCTTTTTGAAGATATTGTTAATCAAGTGCTTTTTATTCAATTTTGCTGAATATTAAGGTATGTACTTTTATACTTCTATTTTATAGGTTGTCTAGAGATTACAGTATGTATCCTTGATTGATTACAATCTACTGTAAAGTAGAATTTTTACTGCATTTAAAGCAATGCTCATGTGGATTCAAGAGACACTGCTGAAGGGAAAGGAGCTGGGGGTAGCTCCTTCTGATCCCTTGTAGCCTCCAGCCAAGGCCATGGTCTCCTCCCCAGTTGCTCTCTGGCAATGATGGCGCTTGGAGGGAGTGCAAAGCCAGCCTATTCCTGCCCAAGGATTCCTTCAACAGGTAATCTTTGCCAGGGGCTCCCCAGTGGCCTGCCTGGGACTGGCCAAGGCTTTCTCAGAGCCTCACAACAAACAGTCCCCATCTCTTCCTGCCAAGCCTTCCTCCTTCCCTCTCTCCGTCCACAAGAGTGAACCAGCACCAGGGCTGAGCGTCCGCTCACCTGCTCCTGCTGCCTCGCGCCTCTTCCTTCTCAGAGGCGCCCCAGTGCATCTTCTGCAAGTATAGCTTAGTTTTGGTATCTGCTTCTTGGTACCAAACTGACAAAGGAGGACAGACAGAAATAGCATTCCATTTACCTCCTCCTATTCATGATGCTAATTTCTACCTGTTTTTAATACTGACATAGAAGCTATTGCTGTTTCAGACAATTAATATTCTCCGATGTTTACACACAATATTTGTCTTTCTCTGGTGCTTCTGTTGTTTCAGCTTCAAGCTGGCACTGTTTCCCTTCCATTTATGAACTTCCTTTACTATTTTTTTGAAGTGTGCGTCTGCTGGCAATGAATTCTTTTTGCTTCTGTTTTTTTGAAAATGTCATTATTTATGTTTTCATTTTATTTTTTTAATTTTATTTTAGTTTTAAACTTTACAATATTGTATTGGTTTTGCCAAATATTAAAATGAATCCGCCACAGGTATACCTGTGTTCCCCATCCTGAACCCTCCTCCCTCCTCCCTCCCCATACCATCCCTCTGGGTCGTCCCAGTGCACCAGCCCCAAGCATCCAGTATCATGCATCGAACCTAGACTGGCGACTCGTTTCATACATGATATTATACATGTTTCAATGCCATTCTCCCAAATCTTCCCACCCTCTCCCTCTCCCACAGAGTCCATAAGACTGTTCTATACATCAGTGTCTCTTTTGCTGTCTTATACACAGCGTTATTGTTACCATCTTTCTAAATTCCATATATATGCGTTAGTATACTGTATTGGTGTTTTTCCTTCTGGCTTACTTCACTCTGTATAATAGGCTCCAGTTTCATCCACCTCCTTAGAACTGATTCAAATGTATTCTTTTTAATGGCTGAGTCATACTCCATTGTGTATATGTACCACAGCTTTCTTATCCATTCATCTGCTGATGGACATCTAGGTTGCTTCCATGTCCTGGCTATTATAAAGAGTGCTGCGATGAACATTGGGGTACACGTGTCTCTTTCCCTTCTGGTTTCCTCAGTGTGTATGCCCAGCAGTGGGATTGCTGGGTCATAAGGCAGTTCTATTTCCAGTTTTTTAAGGAATCTCCACACTGTTCTCCATAGTGGCTGTACTAGTTTGCATTCCCACCAACATTTAAAAGATTTCTACATACAGATTTTTAGGTTGGCAGGATCTCCTCTTCCCACCCCCACCCATTTAATTTAAAATATCCCATTGTCATGTGATTTCTATCAGACCCTTTACTGTGATTCCATGCCTCTCTAGTTCTTTTTTCTTTTTACTTTTTCTTTTATTTCTCTTTTTCATCTTGGGTATTTTCTATTAACTCATCTTTATATTTTCTGTCTCTGTCCTCTGCAGCATCTGTGTATTTTTAAATCCACTGAATGAACATCTCATTTTAGATATTATATTTTCAGTTCTACAATGTCTGTTTGGCTTTCTTTATAGATTTTAATTCTCAATGAAACACTGTATCTTCCATTTTGCGTATTTCCCCCCACTATTTGACATATTAACTGTAGTAATTTTAAAACCTTTCTCTGCTAACTCTATCTGAATCACCAGTGAGTTTAATTTTTGTCTTTTGAGTAAAAAGAAATTCAGAGGAGAATTATTTTCCTGGGTTTAATTTTCTGGGTACTTCCCTATTTTTCAGGGATTATATCCCTTCTCATTTCTTCCTCATTTAGTTTATTCTCAGTACCTTGACATGATTGGTTATAAACCAGTTTTCTGGGCTTCCCTGATAGCTCAGTTGGTAAAGAATCCACCTGCAATGCAGGAGACCCCAGTTCAGTCCCTAGGTTGGGAAGATCCCATGGAGAAGGGAAAGGCTACCCACTCCAGTATTCTGGCCCGGAGAATTTCATAGACTGTATAGTCCATGGGGTTGCAAAGAGTTGGACACAAATGAGCAAATTTCACTTTCACTTTTAGCTTTTATAATTATTATTGGCAGAAGTATTCAAGCAATAGTAGCTAGTATTTATTAATTTTGATTTATTTACTATTTAGTTTCATGATTGAAACTAAGCTCTCCTTTTCTGTTTTTTTTTTAGCTCATTTTTAATGCTGTTTGTTTAAGGTTTTGTTTTGAATAATTATACTTGTCAACATCTTCAAAAGTCAAAGTTCTATGACACTCCATTCAATTCATACTTTCGATCAAGATATCCGGGAAAAAAGAAAGGGTCAGTAATACCATTGTAGGGCATTTGGGTCCTGCAGAACTCAGATATTACTAAAATTAAATTCATAACAGACACAATGAGAAAAAAAATTTACTGTCATTATATTTGCCAACATTTGATTCCAACATGAGCTTAATCCCCCAAAAATTATACTTCAGTTATCCCAGCTATGTGTGTGTCTATGTGTAAATAAATATATGTTTCATAATATTGTGAAATGTGAGGGCTGTAGCTTCAGTTAGTTTGGTGGACTATCATGAAAAGTGAAAATCACTCACTTGTGTCTGACTTTTTGTGACCCCATGGACTATAGCCCACCAAGTTCCTCTGTCCATGGCATTTTCTAGGCAAGAATACTGGAGTGGGTAGCCTTTCCCCTCTCCAGGGTATCTTCCTGACCCAGGAATCGAACCAGAGTCTCTTGCATTTCAGGCAGATTCTTTACCAGCTGAGCTACCAGGGAAGCCCTAGATGATCAGGGTGTTGGGAAAAATCATGAATTATGTTTGTACCCTACGCAATCCCCAGTTTCTATCCTTAAGCTCTTCCATTTAACAAGAACATCATTCTACCAACAAACCTGTATTGTCACTACAAAAGAACTATTTTTTTAATTAATTAATTGTTATTTTTGACTGTGCTGGGTGTTTGTTGCTATGCATGGGCTTTCTCTAGCTGCGGTGCTCTGGTCTCATTGCCGTGGCTTCTCTTGCCGTGGAGCACGGGCTCTGTGCACGGGTTTCAGCAGATGTGGCTCACGGGGCTCTAGAGCACAGCTCAGTACTTGTGGGGAACGGGCTTAGTTGCCCCAAAGTATGTGGGATCTTCCCGGACCAGGGGTTGAACTTGTGTCCCCTATATTGCATGAGGTGGATTCTTAATCATTGGAGCGGCAGGGAAGCCCTGACTTTATTTTAATGTTGCCCATTTTGACTAAATTACACTAACAATATTATCAGATGTGTCCCTTTCAAATGGATGAATTTCCCAAGGCTTTACTTTGAGTCCATAAATTACATTCTTAAAAAACGGAATCCTTTCCTAGAATTTAGTGAGTCGGTTTTCTGTTCAGAGCATCTGATGACGCTGATTAGAAAATTGAAAGCTGGCACCTTTTAACTGCTTGTGAGTTCTCCTGCTAACGGAACTCACACAGCCTGAGTCTTTAAGCACTGCTGTCTACAGCGACCCCTCGGCCTCATCGCACCGCGTACCTGCTGGTTCTCAGGGTGCCAGTGGTGTGTGCTGGGACAGGCTCACAGCAGCACACGTTCACTCTCTCCCATTCTGGAGGCCAGACGTCCACAGTCAAGGTGTCCGCAGGCTTGGTTCCTTCTGTAGCTTCTGAAGATGAGTCCATTTCAGGCCTCTTTCCAGCTTCCGGGGCAGCCAGTGACATGTGGTGGGTCTTGCCTTGTAGACGCACCCCTCCAGTCTCTGCTTCTGTCTTCACTCAGCTTTTTTCTCGGTGTGTGCTCTTTGCCTCTATATCCAAATCTTTCTCTTTTCTTGTAAAGACGACTGTCGTTGGTTTTAAGGCCTCTCTTGGGTGACAGTGGGCTTCCCTGGTGGCTCAGTTGGTGAAGAATCCGCCTGCAGTGCAGGAGACCCCGATTTGAGTTCTGGGTCAGGAAGATCCACTGGAGAAGGGATAGGCTACCCACTCCAGTATTCTTGGGCTTCCCTGGTGGCTTAGCTGGTAAAGAATCCACCTGCAATGTGGGAGACCTGGGTTCAATCCCTGTGTTGGGAAGATCCCCTGGAGAAGGAAATGGCACCCCACTCCAGTATTCTTGCCTGGAGAATCCCCATGGACAGAGGAGCCTGGCGGGCTGCAGTCCATGGGGTCGTGGAGTCAGACACGACTGAGCCACTAAGCACACACTTATGTCTCGCTTGACTGCTTTCCTTGTTTCTGCATTTCCTCACTTCTCTGATTCAACTTGCTCTTTGGAACTCGGGAAGGTCCTGCGGGGTTTCAGAGGCAGGTGGCCTGTGGGATTGAGTCCCCTGTTGAAGCGAGCACTCCACCAGCAGAGTCCTGCCCGAACCCCGCCCTCCCTGTCCTTCCTGCCGTCTGCCGCAGTTTGCAGGGGGCTGGCCCCGCCCCTGCCCGCCTGACCCCACAGGAGATCTGGACAGGGGTCCAGCTCCTGTCCCAGCAGCAGGAGCCCCTCCCAGGCCTCGGCGTCCCCGACGCTCGGAGGCCGACAGCGCCCCACCTCCCAGTCACCGCGCCTGCTTCAGCTGGCTTCCAGGAGAACTCACGCGTGTGAAGCTCATGGCCAGTTCTGCCGCTTCACAGATCCTTGATTCACGGCTCCACCTAGCCCGGGAGGATCCTGAGTGTATTTTGAAGGCACAGCTATTTTAATGTGCTGATGGATTGGAGCGACATGTAAGAAAGTGAAGAATGACTCAAATTTTGGCAAGTGAGTTATTTCCGGTGTGTGATAAAGACATAGAAACGTGTACTGGGAAACGTCAGTCATCATGAACACAGTTGGTTCTCCTCCCGTTCTCACCAGAGTGCTCACCACCCTGGTTCCACCTGTCACCTCATTCCGGGGTGTGCCCCCCGGCCCTTTTGTACCAGCGCCTTGGCTGGACCGCCCACGTGCATTCGACATGGGTTCACCCGCGCCCCTGGGTTCCACACTCTGCCTCGTGCCACGCTCCCCTGGGCTCCGTGTCCAGCTCTCATAGCGGATCCGGGCCTCCACTAGTCCTGGGAGGACCCTCCATGGTAGATGTCCCTGCTCTTCTTGGCGAGAGATGAGACCAAGAGGGTCGCATTCACATCCAAACGATGCCCTCCTCTCAGAGGCAGGGCTCTGCAGATTCTACCACGGCCTCTTGCGGCCTCAGGACCAGAGAGAGAAAGAGGCTGGGAGGCCAGACAGCAGGGCTGCTGGGGCTGCGGCTGAGGGCGGGGCCCGGCCAGCTTGTCCGCCTCTCCTGCAGACTTGGCCGAAAGCCTGCGAGGGTTCAGGGCAAGGGCCCCAAGAAAGGGGCGTCTGCAGGCCAGCCAAGGCCATCATCCAAGGGAAGCATCTCCTTTCCTGTAAAGAGCCTCCTGGGGGCCTTCGCCCAGCCGTACCAGCTGACCTAGACTCTGTGCATCCAGGGCGGGGCCTGTGGTCCTCCAGGAGAGTCGGCCACGTCGGGTCAGACCTGGCTGGATCTGTCTTGAGCCCCCTCCTACCCAAACATAACGCAGAAGACTCACCCTGTGCCCACGGCAGCTGCAAAGGCTCCGCTCGCCAGCTCTGGGAAACTCCGGGGCCCAGCGCCAGCACGGACAATTGGGCACCGCCCGGCCCCATGACACCAGGCCCCTACCGCCTCAGGCCCCAGGGCCCTGCCATGCTTGGCAGAGGGCTGTGACCAAGGCTGGGTGGACCCCAATCCAGGCCTCCTGCTCTCTGCCCTGGGCACTTTCCAGCTTATTTCAGAGACCATCACAAAAGCAATTTTCTGCCTCCTTTTAACTCCAGAAGGAAGGCCCTTCCTCCCCTGGACACTGGAAATGTATCCCATCGATGGCAAGGCGCAGTGCAGGCCTACGTCCAGCCGGCAACCAAACACCCAGCCTTCTGGAAGCGATTACCCCGCCAGCAGGCCTGGTTCAAGGATGGCCGTTCCCAGGAGCCGGGGTGGAGGGCTGGGGTACGACAGCAGGCCAGGCCGCCTGGATCCCAGCCGCTCCCCTGGCCTGAGGCGGGTCAGAGACAGAGGAGGTTGCTGTTGCCAGGCTCCTGTGGGGCTCCGTCAGTCCTGCAGAATCAGACTCTCCCACGGGAGGAACAGTGCTCCTGGGGCTGCCTGGGGCTTGCCTGGGAGTGGGGTGGGGTGAGGCCGAGGGACGCAGCATGAGGTCGGTGCTGGGGGCCTGGGCCTCGGCCCCGTCCGTGGCTAACCAGCTGTGTGGCCTTGGGAAGCCAGCGTGGCCTCTCTGCGCCTCCTTCTTCCATCGGCAGGGCTCATACTGATGGTCCCTAAAATTCACTTTTACACTGCTTAAGTTGCCTGGGGTCCCAGAAACTCTTAACAGAGGATTGAAATGAGCAAAGAGAGCAGGGTCTCGGTGGACACCAGGAAGATGCTGGGCCCAGCAGCTCAGCTGGTTTGCAGCTGTTTCACAGGCTCTGGGGGTCCCGGTGGGTGGGTCCAGACCAGGTGTCCTGCCCTTTAGTGGAGTCGAGGGGCAAGATGAGCCCGGAATGAAACACCCAGCCTCCTTGGCATGCACCCTGAGAAAGTGCTACCAAGAGCAGGGGTGCCGGGCTCACACAGTCCTGCTGTGCGTTCCTGCCGGGAGGCGGGGCTGGCCCGGGGCCACGAGACCCTCTGCAAGGGGCGCAGGCCCTCAGGAGTGACATGATGGTGGTCATCACTGACGGATCCTTAGGGGTCCAGGCGCCAGCCTCAGCTTGCCCTCGGGGCTCATCTCAGCACAGGGAGGCTTCTTGGCCGGCAGCAGCAGGGC
>NW_011491242.1:32259-32352 GCF_000754665.1 Bison bison bison | reverse complement strand
CTGTAGCCCGCCAGGCTCCTCTGTCCATGGGATTCTCCAGGCAAAAATACCGGAGTGGGGTGCCTCGCCCTCCTCCAGGGGATCTTCCAGATG
>NW_011491242.1:24389-31722 GCF_000754665.1 Bison bison bison | reverse complement strand
GGAGGGGTGACCTGTGCAGAGTGGCAGGCCGTGCAGGCACTAGGCCCTGAGAGTTCCTCCTGATGATTCTGGCTCAGCCCCCTTTTCTTCCCTGTGACCCCCCAAGGCTCATTTAAAGCCCATTAAGCTCATGTTTATGACCCCAAACAGTCTTCTCTTTCCCAGCCCACTGACTATCCAGGGTAACAGCCAACCCCAGGGTGTCTGCTGGCCCCCTCCAAAGTTCTGAAGGTAACCTGTTTAAACCAGCTGCAGAAGCAACAGGTACTCCGTCACACTCCTTCTAACTCAGCTCCATGCACCAGAGCTTTGCTCACTCAGTCAATCAGCAAGTACTGGTCTGGAGACTGCCAGGAGCCAGTGCTACACCTCGTCTCTACCTTCCACTTACATGAGGACAGTGAAGCCCAGGGCTGACCCCCATTGCCAAGCCTTGGTTGGATTGGAACCCCAGTCTTGGCAAGGCTGGAGAGCACGCCCCATGCCCCTGTAGGGGTCTCAGCCCCTGAGAGGAGCCCAGCCCAGGTGGCCATGCAGGGCTGCACCAGCCTGCCCGTGGGTGAGACAGGCTCCTACCTCCTCGGGGGGCAGGGCAGACTTTTTCCACCTGAGTGAGAATCCTAAAATGCTCCCCTGGACGCTCCTGATGGTACAGGCATACTGGACAGATCCAGCCCGCCCCCAGGCGCCCTGCTCCCCTGCCCCCACCCTAGCACCAGCACAGGGAGGGAAACGAGCTCATGGCAACAAAACAGGTGCTGGCAGGTGACGGCCCGGGAGGGCAGGGCAGGGCAGGGGCCACTGCTTCTAGAACACTCCAAGCCTGGCACGGAGAGAGGTGGGCTGAGCAAAAGGGTCTTGCTCTTCCACGGCCAGCGGTCCACATCCCCAGACCCGCCCCCACCCCAGGACTCAGAACTCCTATCCGGCAGATTTTCATCTCCCCAAGCCAAAAAGAGGGACAGCTTTCTTCCTGTGCAGGAACGAGTGTTTAGGGACAGAACCTGGCACTTAGTAATTACTGAGTCAACCGGAGGCCCACGCAGCTCGTGCGGCTCTTGGCGTCCCCACATCCACGGTCCCCACCACCCACAGCCTGGCATCAACTGGCCAGACCCCTGGCCCAGCTGGCACACCCTCTGCTCCAGTCTTCCAAATGTCCCTTGTCCTGGATTGTCTGCTCATGTATTTCAGAAAGCCTGCTATGCAAAGGAAAAGATCCAGAAGAGGGGAGAGGACTCGGCCTGAGGGAAGCAGAGACCACAGAGGGCCTGGGAGGGAAGTCCTGAAGAAGCTGCCGTGCATCTCTGGGGGGTGACGGAGGCCAGAGTCTGAAACAAAAGGGAGCTGCGGGCAGGGTTGGGGGATGCGGCGGGGTGGGCAGGGGCTGCCCCCGGGAAGGGGAAGCGAGCTCGCCAAGTTGTGAAGCAAAATGACGAAACACAGCAGAAATCTGTGGACAGAAAGTTGAGGAAATGTTCCAGAGAGTGGGATGAAAAGACAAAGATGGAAGACAGGGAAACACAGAAGACAGACATTCTCTGTCTCCAGTGGAGGAGAAGCAGAGGCCCTGATGGTCAGCAGCGAGGACCCCAGGCCAGGGCTCGCCCCCACCCCACCAGGACCGCGGCCGGCTGCCCCCGGGTCTACAGGTGCTCAGGGCCGCGCTCTCATCCGTGCTCTGTCCTGGGAGCATATTTTGTTTGTTTGCTTCTTCAATTTTTTAATTTTTATTTTGTTTTAACACCAAAATCCTTTTGATCTGGGGTATAGCCAATTAACAATGTTGAGGCCGTCTCAGGTGGGCTTGGTGATCACTGCTCCCTGAAGCGGGTGACGGGCACGGGCATTGATGAGATCTCATGCAGTTGGATCCCATAGCAATTGAGTTAAGTCTGAATTTTGAAGATGTGAAGTTGAATTGTGGAGTGGTCACAGCTGGACAAAGGTCCCATCAGTGGCAGAGGTGCAGACTGCCCCGTCCCCACCGACTGCTGAGCGCTCTGAAAGGACTCCCAGGAAGGTTGTGGCTTCCAGGGCTGACTGACAAGCGTGAAACGAGAACCCAGCAACTCCCACGAAGCCTCTCTGTCCATCCTGGGTTTATGATGCAGCCTCATCTTTCCTGTTCTTATGAGGACATTCAAATGGAGCCAAGCTCAAACGGGTCAACCAAGGTGCTGTAAAAAAGAAGTCCTTCCATCATGAAAGAGCTGTGGTCTGTGAGAGATGGGGCAGGTGAGGGTGCCGCAGCATTGAGACTCAGAGGATGGAGCTGCCATGAAAATACTCGCAGTCCTTTCCCCAGGGCTACAGGCTTTGGAGCATTCTTGGAGAATTAATGAGGCTGATGTGGGAGGTCTAGAAAGCCACCACTTTCTCATGTCACACTGATGACTCAGTGGCTGGGCACCCTTAATGGACTGGGAACTGGTTCTCTGCCTGTCCTGTGAAGGCAGCTAAAGGACACACGTGACCATCCTCTCCAGAACCTCACTTTCTGGGTTTATTAACGTGGTACCCGGTCCTAGATGGGCCTGTGGTCCTTGAGTTCAGAGCTGAGGGAATCTGTCCATGTGCTCCGTGTGATATGCCGGTTGGGCGCCGGGCCACTGCCCCTCACCGTGCTCTCCTGTGAGCCTCCGTGGGTGTCCTCCTGTTTACAGGGAGACACCCGTCAGAGGAGACAGTCAGGACGGTCTAGAGACCAGAGACGGTGATGCCACCGTGGAGTCCGAGACGGGAGTGCCACAACCACACGCCACAGAACACCACGGGCGGGGCCCCCCCCCAGGAGTGCCGGGGCGCTGGGCAGGGTTTCTCTGGCCTCCAGGAGGGACCGACCCTGCTGACATCCTGGCTGACCTGTTGCTCTGAGAGAATCCACCTCAGTCTGTGGTCCTTTTGTGTGTTTTGTTTGGCAGCCAGAGGCCTTGCAGAGAAAACCTTGTTGAACCCACTTGCCTCAGACACAAGGAAGCCAAGGTCAAACCGGTGAGTTAACCACCCAGACATCCCTGGGCCGAGTATGTTCACAAGTTAGGATCTGGTTCCGAGCTCCAGAGCCTCCTCCAGTGTCATCCGACCTGGGATGCTCCTGGTGGGGATGTGCACGTCCATGGGGACGTGGTATCTGGTGGGGATGTGACGTGTCTGTGGGGCTGTGATGTGTCTATGGGGACGTGACGTGTCTGTGGGGCTGTGATGTGTCTATGGGGACGTGACGTGTCTGTGGGCCTGTGATGTGTCTATGGGGATGTGACGTGTCTGTGGGGATGTGACGTGTCTGTGGGGACGTGACGTGTCTGTGGGGCTGTGATGTGTCTATGGGGACGTGACGTGTCTGTGGGCCTGTGATGTGTCTATGGGGATGTGACGTGTCTATGGGGATGTGACGTGTCTGTGGGGTATGGAGCCCCCCTACCAACAGCTAAGCTCCCTCCCTCCTCATCGCAGCCCACCCCCGAGCTTCAGCACCTCTTTCCTGGGATGGCCCTCACACTCTTTCTGTTTCTGATTTTCTATACACTGTGCTATTTTGACACCTTAAAACCTTTTGGGTGGGAGGCTCCCCCTCCCAGGGCCAGCCAGGCTGTCCCAATGGCTCAAGGCACAGGCAGGGTCGTGCCTCATCCAGCAGACCACCCACCCAGACCCACATGTCCTCTCCCTGCTGGGCACCCTGGGGGCGGTGGTCCTCTGCCTGCATCACTGCAGGGCCCGGTGCCGAGCCCCTGGAGGTCACTGTGTGTCCCGAGTCCTAGGGGGTGTCCACCCTAGTCCATCTGAGGTTGTCACCCCCCCGCCTCGTGTTTCCTGCAGAAACGCCAAGAAGGGCCAGGGCTTGGGGCATCATCCCTCTTGACACTCCGGTCCCTCTTGACCCCCCAGCGGTCCCCTAAGGGCCCTGCACTCCTGCCTCTGAGACCTGGGGGTATAATTGACCTTGTCGCCCAAGCCGCTCCTATGTCTCCTCTTGTTCCATTTTTAGGAACGTCTGATGGACCCAGAGCCCTCCCAAGAGTCAGCTCTCAGCCCAGAACTTTGTCTGCGACCCAGGGCCTGTTTTGAGCATTTATCCTCTCTGACTGGATCCCCCACGAGAGACTTAACTCAAGGATTCCTGGACGGACTCACCTCCCTCCGCCCGCTCTCCCTGCCCGCCAGGGACCCTGGAGAGGCACGAAGCAGGGAGAGGTCACAGCCACGGGCAGGTCAAGGTGGGTGTGCCCACCCCTGGAGAGGCAGAAGCCTGTGACTCCCCTGAAAACCTGAACGGCTTCTCCTAGTCCCTGGTACCCAAAATGAGCAGACAGCTCTGCACACGGGGGCTCCCAGTGCCAGAGAGAAACACCTGCCCTGCAGTCCAGGAGAGGGGACAGGCCTCCAGCTCCTCCCTTCCCCGTGACAGACGTTTAAACTCTTCTCTGACTCTTTTTTTAAAAAGGATGATCCCTTTGACATCAAATCAATACTCAAAGCTTGAAGATTTATTTGCTAATCTTGACTTGGTCTAGACACATTTGTCCATTTACTTATTCCTTGGGTTCAGTTGAGAAGCCTGTGTCTTTCTTCATTTGTTGAAGATACATAAATCTTTTTTTTAAAAAAGAGAGTGTTTGCTTGTTTACTTATTTTGTGGGCTGTGCTGCTTGGCAGGTGGGACCTTGTTTCCCAGCCAAGGATGGAGCCCCTGCCCCCTGTAGTGGAAGCGGAGTCTTAACCCCTGGGCCACAGGAAGTCCCATCTCTGATTCTTAAGGTCGCCTTGACAGAAATGGAGACCAGTGTCCTAAAGGATTTTCTCAGGACCGTCTTGTCTGGTGAGCCCTCCTCGGCCGAGGCTGGAGCTGCTGTGACCCCAGGGGTCAGTGTCAGGACAGGCAGTGACCGGCAGACAGGGAGGACCAGCCTTCACGGGTCCGGCTCATTCCATCGAGGGCTGGGGGCCACGCTCAGTAAGGCTGTAATAACGCAGTGGGCAATCACAAGCTCGGCCCTCCCCAAACACAAGAGCAGACATCCACCTCCTGGGGCTGTTGAATTCTGCCAAGCAGCACACAAATCACGAACACAAGCACTCAGAGTGCTTCCAGGAGCAGTCACCTCTGCTCCAGCAGGACCTTCACTGGGCGGGATGGCCGCGGCCACCTCCAGCCGGACTAGAACGTCTGCCCCCGTTCAGGGTGGGAGCCTGGGAAGATGTGAACTCTGCTGGGGGAGGGGAGAGGCAGGCAGGCGTCCGCAGTCAGAGCTGGGAGATGCCTCTCTGCTCACCCTTCACCCCGATGCTCCCCCGGGGTCCCGCAGGCATCGTGCGTCACCCTGGCCCCACTCCTGGCTCCCGTCCCCGCTGCTTCATGTGGGCGGCTCCAAGGGGCTCTGCCAGGACCACCTGCGGGTGAGGCCACTGTGGGGCCTCCAGCTCCCGGCTGGCGGGGGCGTGACGAGCCCCGAGTCCCACCTCCGATCCAGACAGCGTGTTTCCTGGCACAAAGGTCGCCGTGCCCCACGCTATAATTTTCCTTTCTCTTCCCGTTGGTGGCGGTGTTTGTGATTTGTTGTGCTGCCTGGCAGAATTCAACAGCCCCACAGGAGATGGATGCCTGCTTTTGTGTTTGGGGAGGGCCAAGCCTGTGACTCCCCGCTGCGTTATTACAGCCTTCCTGAGCGCGGCCCCCTGCCCCTCCGCCCGCCCCTCCCCACAGCCACCTTCGTTCTTGGGAGACTGCAGACCCCCAAGCTGCAGTGGGCCGCTTCGGGGACCGCACGGGTCACGGCCCGAGACGCCAGTCTGACCACCAGCCGGGTTTGGGATGTGTCATGTCCCGTCCACTCAGTGCTGCCAGGAGAGACAGCAAGCCGGGTGCCGTGCCGGGGGCCCAGGGTGGATGGGGCTGGGCCTGGCTCTGGGCCGTGGAGGAGATGCCGTAAAACTGGAGTGTGACTCCAGTTTCACAGATCTGTGAGCTCACTCACAATCACGAAATTGTGGACTCGGGGTGGGTGGGTTTCATGGCACGTAAATGATACACCTGCGGAGATCTACATGCTGCTGGCCTGCAGAGTCCGCGGTGGGTGTGGTCCAGCCTGCTCCGCCAGACCTTCCCTCGGCTTCAGCCCCTCCGTCTGTGAAAAGGGAGGGGTTCCCAGAGACCCCTGTACCCTGCAAGTCTGGGCCTCATCCAGCTCTGAACACTGCCCCCAGCCCGCGTTCCCGGGCTGCTGGAGGCAGGGCGGCAGGAAGCTCCGGGGGCCGCCCCCTCCCAAGCCGCCCCGGACGTGTCTGGCCTGAGGGTGCCAGTGCCAGTCGGCACCGGGTCACCACGCGCGAGCACACTGGTGTCAGCCCCGCGGCCTCCTCTCAGCGTCGACAGCCGGGGGGGTGGCGTCGAGGGGCCGTGGGCCGGGCCAGCTGCGGCCTTCCTGAGCGCATCTGTGCTAACAGAGCTCCAGTATCCAGATAGCATGTCAGCATGCGGCTGTGTGTTGGGACTTGCCATTTCGGGTAATTACGGAGCATTCACTGCGCAAGCAGGAGCCCTCGGCACGCAGACCTGGCCACCCTAGGGCATCATCAGCTCCCTCAGACACAGAGGGAACCAGGCCCAGGACATGGAGGGTAAAGCAAGCGAGGACAACAGCCGCCAGTGGGGGAGAGAGCAGAGCACGTGGGCAGCAGTCAGGGCTCCCGCGGAGAGATGGGGAAACGCCCCAGGGTGGGACCCCCGTCAGAAGTCCGCAAGGCCCCAGACCTCATCCAGAGCACCGGGTCACCCCCACCTCCGTGCTCCCCCTGCAGGCTCACCACCATTAGGAGCGGGTGGAAGGGGGAGGTGCCGCCTGCAGCGTGAACTTCAACCTCCTGGACTGGTTCAGGGATAATGCGACTGAGGCCAGGCCCAGGGGCCGGGGCTCTTGAGCAAGACCCAAGCAGGATGGAGAAACAAAAGCCCCTTTGTCCCTGGCGTGTGAGTGTATGGAGAGCAACCTTGCATCCCCACCGCAGACCACACACGTGTGAGGGGCATGTTCAGACGCCAGGGGTGCGGGGTGACAGTCATGGGTTTCGATTTGCTGTAACGGCTCTCCCCTCCTGCACAGGCATATCTGATGTGGTTTCCTTTGGGATTCACTTTCAGTTCATCTTTGCAGATGGCCAGTGTGAGGCCAAACCCACGTGAAACGTTGGGGTGGCCAGTGTGACCCCAAACTCACGTGAAGCCCCGGGCTCTCACGGCATGAGCGTCCGCAGCAGGACCACGGAGGCCAGGCCAGGTGTGACCCTCGGGAGCACCCAACGACCCCAGGCTCCCATCCCGGCTAAGGGGTGG
>NW_011491242.1:7585-24189 GCF_000754665.1 Bison bison bison | reverse complement strand
GCCTTCTTCCCTTGCGCACGGCTCTTCCTGTGGGCCCAGATTCCTGTTTTCTCCCAGGATTGCCAGTAAAATGTCCCCCGTGGCATCTGTCCTGCCTTTCTCGTGATTGAACTTGAACTGACTGCCCCCAGCAGATGAGGCTGTGAGAACAGATGGGGTGGGGGGAGCTGAGGCAGGCTTTCCGGGGAAGCTGAGTCAGCAAGTGAGGGGGGAGAAGGGGCGGATGCGAGGGGCAGGTCCTGGCCAACATGGGGCGCTGCTGCCAGGGGGCTGCCCGCCTGCCTGTGTGTGTCCCCTGGGAGGGGGCAGCTCTGAGCAGAGGCCACGCTCCCTGCCTGAATCACCAGACCCTGTTTCTGCTGAGCTGGCTGCAGACTTGCCGGCATTCCTGCTCAGCCCTGGCCTGTGGGGAGACTGACTCCTGCGTACTCTATCTACTGATCACACGTGGGTGTGCAGGTTCCTGGTGTGCCTCACTGGGGCACAAGTGCCCAAGGATGATACAACTCTACCCCCAACCAGCTCCTGGATGCCTGAGGTCCCCTGAGGCCAGCAGAGTGCCCTGGTGAACCAGGACATGCCCGCTCCCGGAGCGCCCGCGGGCGGGGGTGAGGGCCACCAGATGGTCTGCCCCGAAGTCCTGCCCCTCGGCCAAAACCAAGGGCACTGCGAATAAACAAGGGCTCCCTCTGCGCAGGCGGCTCCAGGGTCTCCTCCACACACCGTCATCTGCTCCCCAATCCAACCCTGCTCCCCTGGGGACCCTGCAGTGAATCTCTTCGAAATGCGATTGGCCAGAGAGACAGAGGCAGAGATGGACAGAGAGAGAGAGAGCCAGAGAGACGGGGCAGAGAGACAGAGAGAGAAGCAGAAGCAGCGGAGAGGGAGGGAAACAGGTCTGCTGCCTGGAGCCTGGGCGGTCCCTGGGGCATCACAGGAGGGGAGCCTGCAGGAGGGCAGAGGGAGGCAGAGGAGGCGGTGGGGGTGGGGAGAGGTCAGGTTGGGAGAATTTGCCTCAGGGCCAGGAGATGGGTGGAAAGGGCAGCCCTACCCTCCACCACCTAAAATCGCAGCCAGCAGCCCTGAGAAGAGGTCGCTGGGTCACAGGAGCCCCGGGCTGTGTGCTGTCCCGACTCCTCGAGTGTAAACCATGACTTACTTCCCATCTCCAAGCCTTGGCTTCCTTGTCTGGAAAATGGGGGGGTCCCTGTGCCCCTCCCACGCTGGGCCGGCTGCATGCGATGCTCAGGTCAGCCCTGCAGGCACAGGGGCTGCTGTCTCTGACCCCGAGGTTGGCTCGGTTCACATTGGGGCCCCCTCCTGTGACCCCGAGGTTGGCTCAGTTCACACGGGGGCCCCCTCCTCTGACTCCGAGGTCAGCTTGGTTCACACCGGGGCCCCCTCCCCTGACCCCGAGGTTGGCTCGGTTCACACGGGGGCCCCCTCCCCTGACCCCAAGGTCAGCTCGGTTCACACCGGGGTCCCCTCCCCTGACCCCAAGGTTGGCTCGGTTCACACGGGGTCCCCCTCCTCTGACCCTGGGGACGGCTTGCTTCACACAAAGCTGGAGATTTTGCCCCAAGAGTGCTGCCCAGCCTGCGATTTGTCTATTGCCTCCAACCCTCAAGAAACTGGTGACGTCAATCCTGCTGTCCATGTCGAGGCATATGTGACCAGCAGCGGATGGCAGGGCCTCCTTGTCCCCCAGGCAATGGGCAGGGTCACAAGCCCTTCATTTTCAACCTTGGATGCTCCCTAGTCCCAAGTGACATCAGGTCTCTTAGTGGTTCCTGCGTCTATGACACAGGCCCTACGCTCTGGGGAAGAAGGCGTTGCCTAGCAAAGGCCGCTGGATGGAGCTGAGCTCCTGTGTCCCCGGGGCTGACCCGTGCCAGCCAGCTCCATCGCCTTCCCAGCAGCCGCAGGTGTGGATGGTGGCTGACCTCCCCTGCTCAGTCACTCTGTCTGCCCAGACCCCAGAGATCACCACCAGGGCTTGTCCGGAGCAGCCGCCTTGCCTCGTCCCTTGCTACCTGGTCCGACAGGAGCCCACGGGCTTCTCCCACAGCCCAGGTGCACAGCCTTGCGGGGGCTTCAGAAAAGGGCTGGGCCTCCTGGGACAGGGCATCAGCATCGCGTGAAAGTGTGTGCAGAAACACTCGCAGAGCTGAGTCTGCCATTCAGACCTGTAGAATCGAGAGAGCAGGCTGCTGGGAGTCAGTGCGTTTGCAGGGCACGGAGCTTCCGGGGAGAAGTGCAAGTTTAGGCAACCGTGGGGTGGGACCCTCGCCTGCGGGGAGCACCATCACTCACGGGTGTGGGAAGGGAGGTCCCCTGGCCCCGGAGGTGAAAGTGTACCTAAAGAAACACATGGGGCTGTCTGCAGCCAGGCTCCCCCTCATGCAGATGCATCTTCTGGCCAAAGACGAGTTCTCGCGGCTGCGCACGACTCTGTGGAGCCCATCCTGGCACTGGGTCTCCGCCATATGGACCCACGTCTTGTCCATCCTCCCCCCTCCATCACCTGGCAGGAGTCCCCCAGCCACTGGGATTTCTGCCCTCAGTTTCACCTCTAGCCTGTTCTAATGGGCCTCTTTTTCCGATAAAATAGATTGCTTTCACCCAAATGCTTTTCTTCCTTCTGAAAAATCACCTAGTTTTTCCTTTTAAACTCTTATTTATCCTGCTATCTTTCTATTTCTTCCCCGGTCTCCTTTCCTCCATGGATCTTGAAATGTCCAGATTATTTAGCAAGTCCTGGAGCAAGCCCCAACCAGGCCTCCTTGTACACGAGAATGTCACATCTGTGTCATTTAAGATGACTTTGGAGGGACCTTACCTGTCCAGGCTGACCCCACGGCCTGGCTTTCTCCCCGGGAAAACTCAAGTCCAGAGACAGGAAGAAAATGAGCCAGAGTCACAAACGAGGTCAAGCTCTGCACCGTGACTAGAAGTCAGGCATCCAGGCCACACCCCTCGATGCTGTTTGGAGAATAAAGTGTCTACAGAAGGAGGGCCACCAGCAAGGTCAGGACGCTGTTTTGGAGGGAAACCAGCTGAGAAGGCCCTCTTCCCACTCCTGGGGTTAGAGCCAGGAGCTGCCAGGTGACCCTGCACTGACCAATGAGAAAGAGTGGAAACTTGCCAGGAACCCCGGGGACACCTTTCCTTTCCTTGTGAAAATGGCCAAGCGGCTGGCACTGCCCTCTGAAGGTGGACATGAACCAAGGCAGCAGGAGAAGGGCCAGGATGATCTTGGAGCTCGGACACTGCACTGACAGCCACCTGCCCCCAAGTCACTTGCGGCTGCAGGGAAGCTCACGGGCAGGCCAGCAGGACCATCATGGGCTGTGAGCCTGGTGGGCGTCCACAGCTGGGCACAGGGAACCCCAGCTCCTGGCCGGAGAACCGATCAAGGCAAGCGGAGCAGCTCCTCCAGTGGCATCTACCCCATGGTGTGCGGTGTTTCTAATTTTAGAACGCAGGTTGTCATGGCAACGGGATGTGGGCTTTCTGTTAAATATAGCGGCTGTTCCAGTTTAGTAGTGCCCTGTGGACAGGAGTGAGTTTTGCTTTGGAGGCACTTAGGATACTACGTGTCAGCCAGAATGAAAAATAGGTTTTCCCCAGACACCTGGGGAAACTCATGTGATGAACTGTGTTTCCAGCAGGTGTGAGAGCCCCAAGGAGATTCCCTGCTTCATGGGGTGAGGAGGCCAGGCTAGGGAACCGTGGACAGGGTTCCTGCTCCCTGGAGCATACGAGAGTGTCACCTGCAGGGCAGGAATGCAGGCTCGAGTCTCCCTGCTGCCTGGCAGGTCCTCCCGGTGCGGCCCCAGGAACGCAGCACTGTGTCCCCCAGGAAGGACAGAACATGTGGTGGGTGTGAGCACAGCCCAACCCTTCCTGGCTGCTTGCTTCCTGAAGAAGGAAGACCAGCAGTCTCCCCAGAGGAACCACGGAGATGGGAGGTTCTCCTGGGGGCCTCCCTGCCCGCAGGAAGTAGACCGGCTCTCCTTCTCAAAGCCGGGATCAGGGGGACAGGGCAGCCGTGCCGGGCTGGGGGGTCTGTCCATGGAGCTCAGGCTGCAGCAGGCAGACAGGGAGGGTCAGAGCCCCAGGCCGGGCTCACCAGGCACCTTGGAGGCAGGTGGGCCCAGCTGTGGATACTGTGCTGACACACACTGCTGCTTCATGTTTGTCTCTGAGTTCTCGGGGTGCTGGGGTGAATGATGCTCCATGGGGACCATAGAGCCCCCACCAGGGATGCAGATGGCTGCTTGTTGTCAGTGGAAACCAGCTTATTTCTGGCTCTTCTCGAAAAGAAGATGGGCTCTACGGATGTAGTTTGTACAACACAGGGAATATAGCCCATATTTTGTAATAACTGTAAATCAGCTATTATAACCTTTAAAATTACACATATATATTTTAATCACAGTGGGAATTATATACATAAAAGAATTCTCTCCTTGGTGACTGTAACCTCTGATCTAAAAAATGCCCTTTTGGAGGAGAGCGACAGCTGTCTGCAGCTCTGTGGAAAGACATGCCATAATTACTTTGCTGCTTCTCTGTTGAAACGCAAACCCCCTCTATTAGCTACTTGTTTCTGCTGGAACAATTGATCACAAACTTAGAGCCTTTGACCAGCACACATCTATTGCCTCACAGTTCTCTGGGTCAGAAGTCCAACGCAAGGTTCCCTGGGCTAACGTGTCCACAGGGCAGTGTTCTTTCTGCAGACTCCAGAGATGAACCCATCCCTTGTCTTGTCCGGCTTCTAGAAGCTGCCAGCACTCCTTGGCTTGTGGCCTTTTTCCTCTGTCTTCAAAACCAGTAGCACTGCATCTCTCTGACCCTCTCTTGCTGCCTTTCTCTTTGACCGTAGCTGGGGAACGTTCTCCACTCTCATAGATGGTGCTCGGCTCTCTCTGACCCTCTCTTGCTGCCTTTCTCTCTGACCGTAGCTGGGGAACGTTCTCCACTTTCATAGATGGTGCTCGGCTCTCTCTGACCCTCTCTTGCTGCCTTTCTCTCTGACCGTAGCTGGGGAACGTTCTTCTCCACTTTCATAGACTCTTCACAGATGCTTCAGTTGCCTAGGTAGTCCTCAAAAAGTCCTTGAGAAAACACAGTCATGAACACCTGAGCACGTCTGGCTTCCATCCACTCATCCATCCGTCCATCCTCCTCCCATCTGTTCATCCGCCCCATCTGTCTGCCTGCTCATCCACCCATCCGCTTCCCATGTCCAGGTCAGTGCAGAAGCAAGGCGCCCGTCCTTCTGTGATACGCCTTGCTGTTGTTGTTCCATCGCTCAGTTGCGTCCGACCCCTTGCGACCCCATGGACTGCAGCACGCCAGGCTTCCCTGCCCATCACCAACTCCCAAGGCTTCCTCAAACTCACATTCATTGAGTCAATGATGCCATCCAACCGTCTCATCCTCTGGCGTCTACTGACAAAATATCTCAGACAGACCAATATCTGGATTTGAATGTCTAGTTTGGACTATTAACTTCTCTGAGTTTTTGTTTTTTTCATCTTTAAATTTTTAGTAATCTTGTGAGTACATAACACAGGTGTACCAAGCACCCAGCTCACGCTTAATACCTTCACAACCAGTTTGTCCAGCAAATATGACTGTGCACTTACCAGAGCCGAGTGCGCACTGGTGGATGCAGACAGCGGGCGTGGGTGCCTAGTGGCATTTCCACAGGACAGACAGGCAGCAGTGGGTAAGGATGGGCTTAGACGGGGAGGCTGGGGAGCCAGCCCCACCCTCACCCTGAGAGCTCAGGCAGAGGCTGGGGAGGAGCGTGGTTTGGGGCTGGCTGTATTCCCCACCCCCACCCTGCTTGGTTTGGAGTAAACAGCTGAAATCTGCTGTGAGTCCCCCGAGACTTCTTGGAAGGGGAAGGAGTAATGATGCATATTTTATGATCGATACTGTGATTGATACCTTGGTTGCTCCAGCCCTGGAGGACCACTACCAGGAGAGTGGTGAGAGGTCTGCCTCGTCCTTTGAGGTCTCCGAGCTGCAGACCCAGTCAGGGCTGTGGGTGGCAGGGCAGTGTGGAGGGCATGGAACCCTCTGGCCAATCCCGGGGAGCACGGAGGACTCGCAGAAGGACGGAGGACTTGCTCTGCGGTGTTACTCACATTCCGGGCCGTGTTTCTGCACTTTCCACTGTTTTCATCGGGACATGTGCTCAGAAGAAAGACGCTTGTGCTTCATTTGCGGGCAGGAGTGGGTGGAGACGTGCTTCTGAGGAGGCGGAAATTCTCGTGAAGCCCAAACTTGAGAGTTTGTTCTAGGAGATACCCGCTTCTTGTGCTGGGCGTTGGCACTGGCTTGCTTCCCAGGGCGGCTGGAGAGTGACTCGTGTGTGCTGGGGCGTGGAGTGCCCTGCGGACCAGTGTCCACCTGGCGTCTTCAGACTGAGGCGCTGCCCCTCCAGGGGGGCCGCTGGGCGTTTATAACAACGGGAAGGACTCCTGGAGGACCGGGCACCACGGCTGAGGCGTTGGAGACTTCCAGAACGAGGAGGACAGAGCAGAGACCACCCCCACCACGGTTGCAGCCGCACAAGGGGTGTGACCGGTCAGGAGGGGTGAGTCCACCCTACCCCACAGGGCCAAACTGAGCATCCGTGAGAATAAGTCCTGGACCCCTTTGGAGCAGCAGGGCGCTGGCTAGGGCAAGACGAGGGTAGCTGGTGTCCAGCAGACAGCCCGCACCGTCAGCCGTCTGCACGGTGTTCAGGGAACTTGGCCTTTTCCAGGCCCCGCCCCCGCCCCGAGGGGTCTGGCTTCTGAACCAAACCTTGCAACCTGGGATCCAGAGGCCCAGAGGGGTGTTGCCCTGTGCCCGAGCTCACACAGCCAGGTGGGGATGGGCTGGACGGCAGGCTTCCCAGGCTGGACCAGGACTCCTGTGTGTCCCACGACCGTCCCGCGTCAACCACCAGCCAGTCTTGCTGCTCTCGAGTTGCTTCTCCAACCTGACTTGCCCTCGTTCAGAAAACACATGCACGGGACAGTGGTGCCCACGCTGGCACCTCCGTCTGCTGCTCCGTTCGTCCGCGGTAGGGTTTGCTTGTTTAAAGCCCTGGTGGCTTTTGCTGCCTCTTCCCTGGGTTGGCCTGCTGGTCCTTCTTTGACCTCCTCATTTGCTTATCACACAGCACGTTTCCTCCCCCTTCCCAACCAGCTCACCCTTGAGTTGCTCAAACCAGGTGGCCTCTGCCAGCCTCTTTTGTGTCCAGCGTGGGCACTGAGGGGTCCGCTGGCTCCCATCAGGGTGGGAGCCACTGGCTCGGTGGGGGTGGGGGCTCAGGATGGAGCCTCCGTCCCATCCTCATAGTCTGCAGGACCTGAAGGCTGAGTACTCCTCGGGGACCCCTGGCCGGCCGGCATACCCCTGTCCTCCAGAGCTCTGGCCCAAGGCTCGGTCTTCCATCCTCCAACACAAGCCTGAGGAGGCCGCTCCCTCACCCATCTGCCCATGAAGCACGTGGAGTGCAAAGACAGAAAGGGGGCTACGCCACCCCCAGCCTCAGGTCAGGATGCTCTGTCTGGCCTGGGCATGTAGGGGGCTTCCCCGAGTTCTGAACAAGGACTTGGAGACGCACAGGACTTGTCTCCAGCTGTACAGCTGACCTTTCAACCGTGTGGCCACTCGGCCCCTCCTCCCCAGGCCTGTGCCCTGGGGTGGTGTCTGTCATGGTCTCATGGGCTCGTGGCAGCTGTAGACACACACGTGTGCTTCTGGGGAAGCTTCCCTGAGTCTCCTCATCCCCAGGGCTCCAATGCCTCTGTCCAGGGGCCACAGATACAGTGACCCAGGGCCACACGCAGACTGAGACGGTCGAGACCCAGGGCCCCGGCCCAATACGACCTCGCCGAGCCTCAGGTTCCTCGTCTGCAACAGGACCTGGCCTTTGGCTGTGGTGAGGATTACCCAGGGTCATGATGAAGCACCTTCCATGAGGCCTGGCACCAGAGCATCCTGGCAGGGACTGGTGGCCTCCGGCACAGACCCAGGGCTGAGAGAAGCCTGCCTGCTCCCCAAGCCCCTGCTTGAGGGCAGCAACCAAGCGCTGGGCTGTCCACACTGAGCTCCCCAGGCAAAGCCACTCCTGGGAGCTGCCCGGCACCCTGCGGGGGGCTTCCCGCCCCTTCTCCTTCTGGACCGGCTTCCCACAGCTCTCACCCCCCCGGGGCTGAGCTCTCTGCCCACACAGTGGTGGAGGCTCCCCTGGGACCCCGTCCTCCCCAGGGGCCTGGGGTCCCTCCAGCTGAGCAGGAAGATGAGTTGCTCAGTGGCTAGGGCCAGTTTGACACGCGCACACACACACACCCCATGTGTGGTGAGCTGAAGCAAGGCTTAGGCTGTAGGGTTGGAAGACCCAGCCATGACGAAGGAGGGGGCTTAAGCACCTCCCTCCAATTTGCCCACGTCCACGGGGACAGTAAGCACCTTGAGTTGTCTGCAGATGAGGAATACGACACATGCATATCATCGTACCTGTGCCGTTTCACAGGAAATGGTCCCTGCAGACTGGGGTCTATGCGGATGATACCACTGTGATACTGATCTTCACGGTGGGCGTGGAACCCCACCTGGACGGCTGCGGGTGGATTCTGGGTTCATAGGCTCCAAGTGAGTGGAGTCTTTGGGACACACCCTCGGTGAGACGTGGAAGGGCCCTGCAGAGAGCGTCTGCAGGGGCTGGTTCTGGGCTTTGCCACTCGTGTCTTGCTCACTTAGAGTGGTCCTCAGCTTCTGTAGACCTTGGTTTTCCCTTATGGAAAACTGAGGAGAATGAAATAAGAAACCTGCTTCCTTTTCTGTTTCCTCCTGGGCTCCGTGCCAGAATCAGGTCTGAAGCAGAATACTCAACTTCCTTGAAAAAGGCAGCGTTGACTGGGAGCAGGTTAAAGAAACTTGGGGACGGGCTTCCCTGAGCAGGGTTCTGGGGAGCAGGCAGGCTTCTCTCAGCCCCTGGCGGTCCAGCGGGTACGAGTCTGTACTTCCACAGCAGGGAGCACGGGTCCAATCCCCGGTTGGGGGACTAAGATCCCATGTGCCACGGGGTATGGCCAAAAAATGAAAGAAAAAAGAAACTTGGGGAGAAGTGGGCGACTCAGGCTTCCCACCACTTCTCTTTCTTCAGAAGGTGAGTCTCTGCAGAGTTGGGGGATCGGGAGGCTCACCAAGGATCCCAGGGCACTGTACCCCTGATCGGTCAGCTCCCAGAACTTTGGGTGGGGAGCTTCTGCAGGCCCAGAGCCGGGCCCTGACTGTGCTCACAGGGCCAGTCTTTGCCTCCACCAGGAGGCAGAAACACCTGGACTTCCCATTGCTGATGGCAGCTCAGGCTGCTCCTGAGGGGCCGCGCGACCAGCTGTTGGTGGTGAAGGGCCCAGGTGGCCTCACGAGCAGCCCAGCTGGTCCAGAGGCCCAGTCCCATCGCAGCCCAGGTGGGACCAACCCTGCTGGCTTCCAGGGGACGGGTCTCAGGACAGCATCACAAGTAGGGCTTTGGAATCAAGGAGACACAACCTAGAATTCTAGGTCCCCCCTTGGCTAACAGGGATGCTTCAGGTAAGTAACTGGGCCACCCTGCGTTTTACCTTTCTGTGCATTGGGGGCAGGTGATCACCAGGTGTGCAGGTTGACGTGTGTGCAGACATAGAGATACACACTCACATTACATCTGTGTTACATATGACCATCGCCTCCCAGAAAATCATGATTATACCCTCCAGTCTGCCTCCCAGCATTCAGATACCCTTCAACTGTGTACACACAGACACTCATGTATACACAACACACACAGATCCTTACACACCCACATTCACACATAAGCAGTATGTGTGTGTGTGCTGAGATTTAGGTTTGTTTACATGTATTGATGTATTACTAGTCATAAAAAATGTCTGTTATGCTCACAGTAGTACCCAAATACATCAGTGGACCGAATTCCCTGATATATGGATTTTAATAAAGGGCAAAGACAGATATTTCAAAACAGTGGGCACGTTACCCCTGAAGGGTGGGCAACCAGACAGTCACAGAGAAAAACAGCATAGATTCGCTCTCCACAGTCACAGTGAATACCAGATGATTAGAGAGCCAATCAAAGCGTCAAAGAGCAGAACGTTGTAAAGCCTTGAATGCAGATGTCCTTCTGGAATCCCTAAACCATAAAGGAAAAGATTGGACATTTTTTATCACATGAAATTTTAAAACTTCAGTAGAATGAAATCCATGGTTACTGAAATTAAAAGACAAGTGTCAGGCTAGGAGAAAATCTTTGCAATTTATATAATAGACAACATATAAAGGCCCATAAAGTGTAACAAAGCAATAAGGAAAGATGGACATAAATTTTAAATGGACACAGGACACACGTAGCAACTCACAGAAAGAAATGCGGAGGATCAGTAAGTGTAAAGAGGTTTGCTTACTGCACAGTAATTAGTGAGAAGCAAACAGCACTGAGACATCAGGTTCTGTCTGCCAGCCCAGGAGAAATAGCTGGCGGTGTCCCTGGAGGTTAGAGGGGATTCGTCCCCTGTGAATGGAGTGTAAATGGCCACGGGACTTCAGAGGGAAACTGGCTGTGTCTGAGCCGTGAACTCGTTGGCATTTTATGTCAGTGACAGGAGGTTTAGGAGTCAGGTGCCAATGTCATCATGGAGTGTTTATAATCAGGTGTTTATAAAAAATATCCATTGGTCAGAAAGATGGTTGAATAAACTCCAGGCATCTACTCTGAAACACCATGCAGAACCTGGAGCATGTAAAATAGGTAAGTGGATTGGCCTGGGACCAGGCCAACATGGGCTGCTGCTGTTCAGTTGCTAAGTTGTGTCCAGCTCTTTGCAGCCCCACGGACTGCAGCACATCGGGCTTCTCCATCCTTCACCATCTCCTGGAGTTTGCTCAAATTCATATCCATTGAGCTGGTAATGCCATCTAACTATCTCATCCTCTGCCGCCGCCTTCTCCATCTGCCTTCAGTGAGTCAGCTCTTTCCATCTGGTGGCCAAAGTATTGGAGCTCCAGCATCAGTCCTTCCAATGAATATTCAGGGTTGATTTCCTTTAAGATTGACTGGTTTGACCTTGCCATCCAAGGGACTCTCAAGAGTCTTCTCCAGCACCACAATTAGAAAGCATGAATTCTTCAGTGCTCAGCTTTCTTTATGGTCCAACTCTGTACTTGACTCTTGGAAAAAACCATAGCTTTGACTATACGAACCTTTGTTGTCAAAGTGATGTCTCTGCTTTCTAATATGCTGTCTAGGTTTATCATAGCTTTCCTTCCAAGGAGCAAGCATCTTCTAATTTCAACACATAACATTATGTAAAAATCCTAATTATAGAATAATACAGGATGATTCCATGTATGTAAAAACAAGCCAGTGACCACATATTGTAATTCTGGTATTTATCTACACATGTACAAAAACAAGCACACAGCAGAAATACTGATGGGACATGTGGCAAAGAGTTGCTGGTGTCACTCATGCAAAGACGAAGGGCAGAGGGCACATGAGTTCCCATAATGTTTGCATTTTTCCCATAAAAATGCACTCATTTAATGTAACCCAAACAATTAAAGAAGCCACCAATAAGATCAATGTAACTTAAGTGAATATTTTTAACATGCTAAAAATGATAAAAAGATATTTTGAACATAACACTAAAGAAAGAAATTATGACTACACAAAAATATAAAATTTCAGTGGCAAAATAATTAAAAAAAAAAAAAACCCAACCAGAAGCACATCTAAAAGTCAAAAATCAAACAAGGAAAGGACTGGCGACATGCGTGCCAGATGGTGGGCCTCCTTGGTAGCTCAGCAGTAAAGAATCTGCCTGCAGTGCAGGAAGTGTTGGTTCAGTGCCTGCGTCAGGAAGATCCCCTGGAGAAGGGAATGGCAACCCACTCCAGTCTTCTTTCCTGGAGAATCCCATGGACAGAGAAGCCTGGTGGGCTACAGTCCATGGGTCACAAAAGAGTCAGACACGAGCAGCTAGACAACAGCAACAGCATGTCGGATGGTAGTCAGCCCTCACATATAAAGAGCTCCTGCAAATCAGTAAGCTGCCTTTTCTGTTCACTGTTGTGTGGGAGAAATCTGAAGTCAAGGAAGGCTTTGTTCCCTGTGGATTCCTTCTTTTGGAGATTTCTTCATCTCTGACTTTTAAAAATGTCACCAGTTTGTAGCTAAGTGATCATTTTCCTTTTGTTGTATGATACTCAGAAAACTCTGCAAATCCTGATTTTCTTTACCTTTGGAATACCTTGGGATGGCCTTGGATGGCCATGGTTACTGGGGGTGCTCTACTAAATCAGACCACATCGATAGGGTGGTACAGAGAGACTCACGGCTGCTGGCGTTCACCCAGCGATGAACCAGCGAGGGCCCGGGCTGAGTCTCGAAAGCAGCTCCACCCCCCACGCTGTCGTCAGGGGGCTCGTTCTGGTGTCGGGGAGGGACTCACTCTGCCTGTATCTGCAGTGCCCCCTGTGATGGTGGCCTGGTGTTTGGGCAGACCCCGCTCCTGCCAGGAGACTCCAGACCTCCTGCCTGTTTGGCGGTAGCTGTGTGACCAGCGCCTACACTCTGAAGGCCTGTGGGGTCCTGACCGAGAGGTACCGGATGTCTGACCGGAATCGTGTCTGATAGCAGAGATCACTGCCTCACCAATGCCACGCCCTCCCTGCCCACACTGCTTCGAGAACTAGACCTCAAATTCCTGAGGGCCCCTCCTGCATCCCCCCACCATCCCACCAAAATTACAGTACATTGTTATCTGCAGAGGGCTTGCTGCGAGCCTTGCAGCAGGTGAAGGGGCCTTCTCTGTGTACCGCATCCACCCACAGGATTGGGGGGACTCAGAGGGACCTCCTGGAAAGGGCTCGAACCGAGAGTTCACCTGCCAGCCAAACACAGCATGCCCCGCTCCTCTGAAAAGCTTGACTAGATGTGTCCAGAATGGGATTCTCAACAGCACTGCCCACTCGGCCTGGCCGTGCAGCCTGGCTAGTCCCGCCATCGCCTGTCTCTCGAGCTCAGAGGTGCAGTTCATTTGCTGATGTGCTCAAGCCTCCACGCAGTGTCTGCTGCACAGCGGTGGGTGCTCAGAGTGGCTCTGGAGGAGTGATTTGTGTAATCCAGGTCTTTCCATCGCAGGAAGCATGTTATAAAGCTGGGATGGTGCAATGGGTGGGTGACACATGGATGGTCATTTCTTCAAACATTTTATTGTGGAGGTTTTCAAATTCAGTGAGAAATTGAAAGCATTTGACAAGCAACCCTAAACTCATCACCTAGGCTACTGAGGTTTGCTGTACTTACATTATCACAGGTCAACACATCTGTCCATCTGCCTAGCCATTTGTCAATCCATCTTTTATTTTCTGCATTTCCCAGGTGATAGAGAATCCACCTGCCAATCAGGAGCCACAGGAGACACGAGTTTGATCCCTGGGTCCAGAAGATCCCCAGAGGAGGAAATATCAACCCATTCCAGTATTCTTGCCTGGGGTGATCCCATGGACAGAAGAGCCTGGTGGGCTACAGTCCATGGTGTTGCAAAGTGTCGGACATGACTGAGAATGCATTCATAGCAATGCATTCACTCATTTCCTCAAATATTTTTACATGATTATCATGAACTAGAGTTCAAGAATTGATTATGGATTTTTTTGCAAGTTCTGGAGACAGTGAGATGAATAAATCTCTTTTGTTTCTTAGTCATTCTGGCTAAATGCTTGTCAAGTTCGTTTATCTTTTCAGAGACCAGCTTTTGCTTTGTTCCTTATCGCTGTGCTGCTCCCCATCTCGCTTCTCTCTGCTCCAGTCTGTGTTTCCTTCCTTCTGCAAGCTCCAGGTTCCGTTTACTCTTCTCTTTTCTTGCCCCTTAAGATGTAAATTTGGGTTACTGATTGGAGATCTTTCTTCTTTTTTAATGTGGTCTTTGTGGCTATACATTTGCCTCTGAGTACTGCCTTACCTGCATCCCATAAGGTATCACTTGATGAGTCTCAACAAATACTTGTACCTGTATAACCCAAACGCCTATTTAATGATGCAGAGTGTGACCATCCCCTAGAAGGTTCTCTCCAGCCCTTTCCTCTTTGTCAAACATCACTGTACCCCAGGAATCAACCATGCCTCTGATTCCTCCATTGTTGATCAGTTTTACCTGCTCTGGAGCTTCAGTACGATCACATGGTGTGTGTTTTTCACACAAGGCTCCTTTCACTGTGCTCAATGTTTAAGAGATTTTCTCATGATTTTGAATGTATGGGTAGTCTGTTCTTTTTCACTGCTGAATAGTATTCCATTTAGAACTATGGACAGAGGTTCATAACATTGTATCGGAAACAGTGGCCAAAACCATCCCAAAGAAAGAGAAATGCAAGAAGGCAGAGTGGTTGTCTGAGAAAGCCTTACAAATAGCTGAGAAGAGAACAGAAGTGAAAGGCAAAGGAGAAAGGGAAAGACACACCCAACTGAGTGGAGAGTTCCAGAGACTAGCAAGGAGAGCTAAGAAGGCCACCCAACTGAGTGGAGAGTTCCAGAGACTAGCAAGGGGAGCTAAGAACGCCTTCTTCAACGATCAGTGCAAAGGAACAGAGGAAAGCAATAGAATGGGAAAGACTAGAGATCTCTTCAAGAAAACTGAAGATCTCAAGGGAACATTTCACTCAAGAATGGGCACAATAAAGGACCAAAAAGGGAAGGACCTAACAAAGCAGAAGATACTAAGAAGGGGTGGCAAGAACACACAGAAGAACTGTACGAAAAAGGTCTTCAGGACCCAAATAACCACAATGGTGTGATCACTCACCTAGGCTGAGTGAAATCATCCTGGAATGCAAAACCAAGTGGGCCTTAGGAAGCATCACTACAAGCATAGCTAGTGCAGGTGATGGAATTCCAGCTGAGCTATTTAAAATCCTAAAAGGTAATGTTGTTAAAGTGCTGCACTCGATGCGTCAGCAAATCTGGGAAACTCAGCAGTGTCCACAGGATGGAAAAGGTCAGTTTTCATTCCAATGTCAAAGAAAGGCAATGCCAAAGAATGCTCAAACTACTGTACAATTCACAGGCTAGCAAGGTAATGCTCAAAAGCCTTCCAGCTAGGCTTGAACAGTATGTGAACTGAGAACTTCCAGATGTACAAGCTGGGTTTAGAAAAGGCAGAAGAACCAGAGATCAAATTGACAACATTCACTGGATCTTGGATTGACCCAGCTAAAGCATTTAACTGTGTAGATCACAACAAACTGGAAAATTTTTAAAGAGATGGTAATACTAGACCAGTTTACCTGTCTCCTGAGAAACACAGAGGTCAGGAAGCAACAGTTAGAACTGGACACGGAACAACTGACTGGTTTGAGATTAGGAAAAAAGAATGACAAGGCTGTATACTGTCACCCTGCTTATTTAGCGTATTTGCAGAATGTATCATGTGAAATGCTGGGCTGGATGAAGCACAAGCTAGAATCAAGATTGCTGGGAGAAACATCAATAACCTCAGTTATGCAGATGATACCACTCTAATGGCAGAAAGCAAAGAGGAACAAAAGAGCCTTTTGATGAAAGTGAGAGTGAAAAAGCTGTCTTGCAACTCAACATTAGGAAAACTAAGATCGTGGCATCCAGTCCCATCACTTCATGGCCTATAGAAGGGGAAAAAGTGGAAGAAGTGAAAGATTTTTCTTGACCTCCAAAATCTCTGCAAATGGTGACTGTAGCCATGAAATTAAAAAACACTTACTCTTTGGAAGGAAAGCTATGACCAACCTAGACAACATATTAAAAAACAGAGACATCATTTTGCCAACAAAGGTCTCTATAGTCAAAGCTATGGTTTTTCCAGTAGTCATGTACAGAGTTGGACCATAAAGAAAGCTGAGCACTGAATTGATGCTTTTGAGCTGTGGTGCTAGAGGACTCTTGAGAGTCCCTTGGACTGCAAGGAGATCCAACCAATCCATCCTACAGGAGATCAGTCCTGAGTGTTCCTTGAAAAGACCGATGCTAAAGCTAAAGCTCCAATACTTTGGCCACCTGATGAGAAGAGCTGACTTATCGGAAAAGACCCTGATGCTGGGAAAGATTGAGGAGAAGGCAATGGCACCCCACTCCAGTACTCTTGCCTGGAAAATCCCATGGACGGAGGAGCATGGTAGGCTGCAGTCCATGGGGTCGCTAAGAGTCAGACACGACTGAGCGACTTCACTTTCACTTTTCACTTTCATGCATTGGTGAAGGAAACGGCAACCCAGTCCAGTGTTCTTGCCTAGAGAATCCCAGGGACGGGGGAGCCTGGTGGGCCGCCGTCTATGGGGTCGCACAGAGTTGGACACGACTGAAGCGACTTAGCAGCAGCAGGAAAGATTGAAGGCAGGGGGAGTAGGGGACGACAGAAGATAAGATGGTTAGACAGTATCACCGACTTACAAACGTGAATTTGAGCAAACTTTGGGAGATAGCAAAGGACAGGAAAGCCTGGCATGCTGCAGTCCATGGGGTCACAAAGAGTCAGAAATGAGTTAGAGACTGAACA
>NW_011491242.1:4007-5796 GCF_000754665.1 Bison bison bison | reverse complement strand
CTTCACAGGCGTGGGGGGGGTGGGGGCAAGGGCAACAGGGCAGCCTGAATGGGGTGTCCTTAACAAGCCCACCATGGGCGAGTGGGAGGGGCCGGGCCCTGCTCTGGGGGCAGCGGCTCCTCAAGGTCCCCCAGCCCCGAGGGGGCGCCCTGCAGAGAAGAATGGCCCCCTTCCCCTGTCTGAGGGCTGAGGGGCCTCTCTGATCACACAGGGCTCACTCCTGGTGAGGAAAGGACCGCTGAGCTGAAGGCACGCATCTGGCTGGGGGCCTGGCTGGGTGGGAATATAGTGAGCCCCTCTTGTGACTCAATAGCCACAGGAGTGTGAGGGGCAAGCTGACCACCAGCGACCTCTAAGAGGGACTATGACGGGTAGGGGAGCTTGAGCCGGAGGCAGTGTCCTCCTGGGGGCCAGGGAGGGTAGAGACATGGGACAAGAGGAGGGAGACAGAGACAAGGGAGAGAGAAGGAGACACGAAACAGACACGGAGCCAGACAGAGATGGGGAGATAGAGACAGGGAGATGCAGAGATGGGGAGATAGAGGCAGGGAGGTGCAGAGACAGAGACGGGTCCCTGGGGCAGGCGTGCTGGTGGGTGGGAACACATGGGGGCAGGTTTGCCCACGTGGTAGGAAGTGGATAGATGCCCCCCAGGGCTGGACGAGGGCTGGGCTGAGGTCAGGGGAAGATGGGCCCTGGTCAAGCCCCCTACTAGCAGCAGCTACCCCAGGGGTCTCCAGGACACCCACCATCCCGCTGCCTGCAGTCACAGCCAGCAGCTGGGCTGGCATCCTGGGCGTCTCACTGACACTGCCTCCCTGAAGGTATGTTTTATTCATTTCATGAGGAGGGATGGCTTGGGGCCTCTCCCTGGAGCTGCGCCCACCTGCTGGGGAGGGGACCCTTCACCAGCTGCGCCCCCACGGCTGCAAGCATCCATCACACGTCCATGCTCCCTCCCAGCCGCATAACCAACCAGCCTCTCCGACACCCAGAGAGGACCCACGTGAACACCAGGCACCCGGGGGCACAGGGCAGGCCGTGATCAGAACGAGGGGGCCCCACGGACACCCCGGCCACCCTGAAGCACACACAAGCCCCTGCAGGTTCAGAGTGGCCTCGGAGCAGCCACCAAACTGCCCCGCGCTGAAGGTCCGGCTCCGGAGTGTAAATGAGGGGTGCCTGGTGCCAGGTGTGATTAGGTCCGAGCAAGACCCCACACACACCCCATGGCCCGAGAGACTGGCAGGTAGCCCCCAACTCCTCCCTCCCCCTCCTCCCTCCCAGCTCCCTCCCCGTCCTTCCTGGCTCCACCGGCAGGTGCCCCGGTGCTCCCGTGGGAAGGCTCACAGTCAGGCAACGGCGAGTGGACGTGTGATTTCGTGAGCATCACGTCATGGTGTCGTGACCATGACGCGACCGGGTGGCGTGCTGCGTGGACAGATAGACGGTGTGGGGCCCAGAGGTGGGAGGGGACTGTCAGCAGGGCAGCCACTGAAACGGCCCCATGGAGAGGGCAGTCTGGCCAGGGGTCTGGCAGGGTGGGGGATACACAGAATTGGGGGCAGGGGCAGCTTCTCGGCCGAGAACAACACGGGAGGGGTCAGGCAGCCCAGGCGCAGAGTGGGCACTGCAGGGGGACAGCAGGGAGGAAGGGCCCAGGGGTCTTCCTCCACAGGCCAGAGAGAGTGACCCCCAGGCAGAAGAAGATGCAGCAGATGGACAGAAAAGGGGTGGGGGGAGTCATGACAACATCTAACAAAAGCATCGCTCCCAGGGCTCTCCAGAT
>NW_011491242.1:0-207 GCF_000754665.1 Bison bison bison | reverse complement strand
CAGGTCGGGCAGGACTGGGCGGAGGATGCACGTCAGGATGCGTCCCTATTCTTTGGAAATTAATTTAAAAATAAACAATCCGGGTGGCGGTGTGGGTCCTCCTCTGAGGTTCTGCGGCGGGGGTTTATTTATGATTTAATCGTGGGGCGGGGCAGCGCGGGGGCTGCCATGAGGCTGGGCAGGACTGTCACGGGGGGGGCTGGGGGG
>NW_011491241.1:4502-5745 GCF_000754665.1 Bison bison bison | reverse complement strand
CATGAGACATGACACCATAAAACTTCTCGAAGAGATTATAGGCAAAACATTCTCTAATATAAATTATACTAATATTTTCTTAGGTCAGTCTCCCAAAGCAATAGAAATAAAAACAACAATAATAGCAATAAACAAATGGGACCTAATCAAACTTACAAGCTTTTTACACAGGAAAGGAAACTATAAACAAAATGAAAAGGCAACCTACAGGCTGGGAGAAAATATTTGCAAACAATGTGAGTAACAAGGGCTTAATTTCCAAAATATACAGATAGCTCACACAACTAAACAACAACAACAAAAACCCAAACAGCCCAATCAAAAAATGGGCAGAAGACTGAAATTGACATTTCTCCAGAGAAAAACAGATGGCCAATAGGAACATGAAGAGATTTTCAACATCACTAATTATTAGGGAAATGCAAATCGAAACTACAGTGAGGTACCATCTCACACCAGTCAGAATAGACATCATTAAAAAGTCTACAAATGACAAATGCTGGAGAGCATATGGAGAAAAGGAAATCCTCCTATAACTGTTGGTGGGAATGTAAGTTGGTGTAGGCACTGTGGAAAACAGAATGGAGATTTCTCAAACAAAACAAAACAAAACAAAACACCTAAATATAGAATTACCATATGATTCAGCAATTCCATTCCGGGGCATATTTCCAGACAAAACTATAATTCAAAAAGATACATGCATTCCTATGCTCATAGCAGCACTATTGAAAATATCCAAGACATGGAAACAACCCAAATGTCCATCAACAGAGGAAGAGATAAAGAAGATGTGGTACACATATACAATGGAATAAATGGAATACTACTCAATAGTACAAAGGGATGAAATAATGCCATTTATAGAAACATGGACACAACTAGAGATTATAATCCTAACTGAAGTGAGAATGACAAATACTATATAATTTATATGTGGGATCTAAAATATGACACAAATGAACCTATCTGTGAAACAGAAGCAGACTCATGGACATAGAGAAAAGAGTTGTGGTTGCCAAAGGGGAGGGGAAGAAGGAGAGGGATGGATTAGGAGGTCGGGGCTGGTAGATGTAAGTTTTTATATATAGAATGGATAAACAAAAAGGTCCTACTGTATAGCACAGGGAGAACTATATTCAATATCCTGTAATAAAACATAATGGAAATTTTAAAAAAATGTATATATATGTATCACTGAATCACTTTGCTGTGAAGCAGAAATTAATACAATATTGCAAAT
>NW_011491241.1:307-672 GCF_000754665.1 Bison bison bison | reverse complement strand
CCCATGGTGGTGCTGGGTTAGTCACTAAGTCGTGTCCAACTCTTTGCGACCCCATGGACTTTAGCCTGCCAGGTTCCTCTGTCCATGGGATTCTCCAGGCAAGAATACCGGAATGGGTTGCTATTTCGTTCTCCAGGGGAATCTTCCCAACCCAGGGATCAAACCCGGGTCTCCTGCATTGCAGGTGGGTTCTTTACTTTCTGAGCCACCAGGGAAGCCCTTATAAGGCTATTAGTATGTTTAATTCTTCATGAAGTTAAAATGATATATGTTATATTGCCAGAAACTGATTTTGTGATAAAACAAACACTTGATTTACTAGTAAACGCAGCGACTAACAGGCTCATGCGCGCACACACACATGC
>NW_011491241.1:0-207 GCF_000754665.1 Bison bison bison | reverse complement strand
CTTACCTATGCCCTGATGATCTTCAGACTACAACTGCACATTTGAAACATTAACAAAAATATTTTAGGAGTACCTTTTTCTAAAAAATGCTTTAGTTTGTGTTATAGATCTAAAGGGATAGAAAGCAAAGGTAAGAAACCTATGGCCCACATAGCCACCTTTTTAGAAATAACAGAAGACAATGCTTTGTTATTCAAAGGATTTTAT
>NW_011491240.1:10625-11180 GCF_000754665.1 Bison bison bison | reverse complement strand
GATTTGAAATAGCTCAACTGGAATTCTGTCACCTCCACTAGCTTTGTTCATAGTGATGCTTCCTAAAGCCCACTTGACTTCACACTCCACGATGTCTGGCTCTAGGTGAGTGATCATACCATCGTGATTATCTGGGTCATTAAAATCTTTTTTGTATAGTTTTGTGTATCCTGTCACTCTTGTTCTTATTAAAAGAAGGATCTCTCCTCTATGAGTCTTTGCTCCTCTGCTACACTGTTTCTGGAAAGACTGTGGTCCAGCATTTAACTATTCTTTAGCCATGTCTTTACTCCTCTCCATTGTCTCCTTTTTCCTCCATCATCAAATAAGATAGGTTTCCTGCATTAGAAAAGCCTTTTGCTACTGTCTTCTGAAATTGCACTCTTATTTCTTTTTTTAATTTATTTTTATTATTTTTGGTAGATATTTTCTTTTTTTAAATTTATTATTATTATTATTATTATTTTTACTTTACAACATTGTATTGGTTTTGCCATACATCAACATGCATCCGCCACAGGTGCACTCTTATTTCTTTGCTGAGCATCCCCACAC
>NW_011491240.1:9211-9317 GCF_000754665.1 Bison bison bison | reverse complement strand
CATCTTTTTTTTTTTTATTTTTTAATTTATTTATTTTAATTAGAGGCTAATTGCTTTACAATATTGTATTGGTTTTGCTATACATCAACATGAATTTGCCACGGGT